>NW_023260528.1:0-89832 GCF_013100865.1 Trachemys scripta elegans
CTTGCCTGCACCATACCTTGTAAGTGAAGAGATTCAGCTTCCAGGGAGATATCTGTCAAGTTAGGAAGGGAACATACCATAAGAAAGCTGCTTCTCTCTAACGCCATCCCCTACATACCTTGTGCTGACCAACAGAGTCTTAAATGCATGGAATGGGGTGGAGGCAGGAGGGGCTCTGAACTACCCGCCCCCCCGCTTCCATGCCATTCCTACTCTCTTCCCCCTCTCTGTCTTTGTACTTAATGGGGAATGGAGCACTGGGGCCTGCATTGCTCATGAATGCCACCAACACAACTGTGTTAAATAAACCAAAAATTACTGTGAAGCCTGAAAATGTCAATACAAACGATGGACAGACAACTTGAGTGATGTTTCCTCTGTTCGTTAAACTCTTTGAATTTTTGCTGATCATAATCAGTTTCATAGTGTGACTGGAACTGAAAGGGATTATTCCTTTTGCACTGGAATTTAAGGAGAGCATGTTTGTTCAGAGGAGAGAGGAGACCAGATTAGAACATGCTACTGGAGCATAATAAATTCACAGTAATTGCAAACTAGTGTTCCGTAATTCTTCAGACACCATTTCTAATATTCTCATCTTCTCATAGTTAGCTCATTTATGCTTTTGTCCTTATTGAATTAACCGTTGTCTTTTCTTTCATACGGTCTCCTGAGGGAAGCCCCTTTTAAATCTTTTCAGTTTAATTCCATTAATTGGCATATTGTGTGGTCTTATGTTTCCCCTCCTGTGTCCTGAACTTAGATTCCCCTCAGTTCTTAAACTCCTCGGCTATGTTTTTGCA
Source organism: Trachemys scripta elegans (assembly GCF_013100865.1). Classification (NCBI taxonomy): domain Eukaryota; kingdom Metazoa; phylum Chordata; order Testudines; family Emydidae; genus Trachemys; species Trachemys scripta. The sequence goes on from NW_023260528.1 coordinate 804, forward strand.
GCTTTGACTGACAACTTGCTTGATCTGCAGACAAAGCATGTGCTTTCTTATCTTTCACTTCCAGGCTAATGTTTAACAACGTATTCACAGTTTATCACCCTATTTGTTAAGCCTGGGCTCAGAAGTTCTCTCAGTTCTGAAGCAATCATAAAAATCAGTAATAATCAATTCATTTATTCTAGGCTACATTAAAATATTACTAACTACAATAATTAAAAAATAAATAATGTAAGAAATCTGATGCCTTTACTGATTTATTAATAGTCCTTGCTTTTGACCTTCAATAGGAGTCTGTTTTTGGTCCTCTTTCAAGTCAGAAAAGGAAGCCTTAGCAATAAATACATGCAGCCTTTTCATTGCAGAAGAAAAGTGAGAATGAAAGTTTTCAGTTCAGCATCATAACTTTCCCAGGTACATTAACAAATGAAAATGAGTGCAGGAAGTATGCACATGAAAAAAACGCAATTTAGTTAAAACATTATTTCAGTAATACGAAAAATGGGTTGAAAAAACACATAGCTAGCAGTATTCCTAGTCTGTATTTATTTTTTATAGTCATAATAAACTGAATTCATGACACACTGAAAACACTGTTATTGCTTTATTTTACAAGGCACAAGTAGCCATGTAATAACTGCAGTAACACTGCAGCTGTATTGTCTATGAGCCCTATGCAGCGAAAGACAGAAGGGAGAAAATGAAAGAAAAATGGGATGGGAAGGCATCAAAATCAATGGAAAGGTGGAACCAAACCAATGTGCTTCCCTTTCCTTTCTACCACCCCAAGGCCCAGAATCTCCTTCATGCCAACACCACACAGTAGGAGTTCAGTGGGACTTTAAGGGATGATTTTTGAGGGTGTGAGAAGTTGGGTTCAGACATGCTGTCCTCAAAACCTGTGGAGATCCAGGTAGATAATCCAGGTAGAAAAATTAATACTGCTTCCAGCATACTTCAATGAGATATGAGGACTTCAGATAAATTGGGACATGTCTTAAGTGATGGATATTTCTCATAGACCGAATCCATCTCAAATACAATCATCTTCCTTTCATTCATGTAAAGAGAGAACCTACTTAGGCATCAGGCATGCTCTGATTTATCAAAAACAGTATCTGAAGACATAGATGTCACACTCAGAGAAGTGACAAAAGCCATGGAGAAATGGTGTTCACTGCCAATATCTTTATTGGGAAAAGCAGAAGCTATTAAAAATTAATGTAGGACCATGATTAATGTATTTATTTAGCTTAATTCTACTTAAATTTCCTGCTTCAACTTTCACAGGAATAAATAGAGTTATGCAACATTTCTTATGGAGTATGAAGACATCACAGACCCACAAAATACGTAGGAAATCATGACCAAATGGGAGGTGGGATTACCGGATTTGTATTTATATCACCTGGCTTTTCTATTCAGATTTTTAATAAGATGGTTCTGTCCCACCAACTCTTCCCAATCCTCACTGTGTTTTGAGATTGAAAAAAATTGTGTCTCTCCCTCTGCACTTCTATTTTTAAAACAGTTGCCTGCACCTTTAAGGAAAAACAATATTTACCTCCTCTTGGAGTGTTCTTCAGAAAATTATGCCCATTGCCACTTCTAATCTCATCAACTCTCTTTCCACGCAAATCTGGAACAATCCCCAATTTAAATTTGCTAGTAGCTCTAAGATCAAATCTGCCTGGCTAACCAAGGGCATATTAATCATAAAAGATATTATTGAACAGACAACTTTAACGTCCTGTTCATATCTTTGTGATAAATATCAGCTACCAATAAAGCACGGTTCTTTCTACAATAAGCATTGACTCAAAATTATAAAGGAGCTGCAGAATTGTTGGCAGGCCACAAATAACACTCCACTTGAAGTGTACCTTAAAAAGTATGTTAGCCAAAAACATTTTATGGGTAACACATACAAATAGCTGAATTCCTTCATTTATCCTACTGGCTATGCCATAAAAGAAAAATGGAGAAGGAGCTAAGCACCTCCATTTCTTCTGACAGGTGGGATAGCATCTGGCACAATATATGCAGAACATCCAGTTCTCTGTTTCTGCATTTCTTTCAGAGCAAAATTCTAAATAGAGATTGCATAAAGTTGGGCACACCCCATGTGATGGAGTAGGGAGTATTAACCTGGTAATGGTGCATGGGAGTATTACTAGTTTACTGTCTGCATTGATACTAGATGGTGGTGGGATAAAAGGGTGTGACTTCACTTGAGGGATGATACTTGAACATGTAACCTGAGCCCCAGAGGGGGTTGGGGCCAGGTGACACCTTCTGCCCAGGAAACTGGACAAAAGGCTGGAGGAGGAGCCGGCGTATGTGGCTGGGCGAGACTGTGGGAGAGGGTTTCAGTTTGGAGCTGGCTGGGGAAATGGAGGGAGGCCCAGAACTGGGGTCTGGGCTCCCTACCCCCCCAGATGGACCTGACTGAGGGATCCTGTTTTCTGCACCTACAAACTCTGTTTTGGACTATGTTCCTGTCGTCTAATAAACCTTCTGTTTTACTGGCTGCCTGAGAGTCACAGTGAATCGCAGCAAGTGAGAGGTACGGGGCCCTGACTCCCCCACACTCCGTGACACCTCACACAGTAAATGTTGGAGGTGATGTGACAGCTCCAATGCAAACCTGTCTCAGATAGTCTTTGAATGTCAAAGTATATCCACATTTTGGAAGAAAATGTATGGTGTTCTAAAGTGACTGGGGTAGGGGTTTCCCCGGCATCAAGCCTCTGTTTTGAGCAGTCCAGAAGATCTACCATGTTTGAGTAATGCCAGGAAAAGGATAGCTGCAGCACTTATAGTGCCCTAAAGAGTCATTTTCCATCCACATTCTTTGATTGGATAACACCACCCTCATGGAAAAAACAGCATTAATCTATAGGAGTACAAGACCCCACTATGAAGACACTTGGTTTTCATGAGAACATTACAAACTGACTCCAGGTAGATTGGGCTTCGGAAGCTATTTTGTGGGGGGGAGGGAGGATGGCTAGGGAATTATTTAGCTATGAATATTTCATATTGTGTGTTATTAAATGCATACTCCTGCTCTGCTTTTGTCATAGTCAAATATGTCTGTGTGCATGTTAAAACTTCTTAAAAAGAAAATGAAAATAAATAAAAAATAATAATTATAAAAAAGATCTGGGAAGGAAGATAAAATGGCTAGGACCTTCCTGAGCTGGAGCGCCACTTCCAGGAGGCTATCAGGATTGAGTTGTTGGACTCTGTTAGGGTAGAAGAGTCATGGGACTGGACCCTCAGGTGGATGGCCTAGAGTGTGTGACTCTGGAACAAGAGCAGAAAGAAACTAGGAACCAAGTACTGGTAGACTCATGGGTGGTGACCTGGAAGTATGTCCCTGGAGAGGGGAATGGATAATCACTGCATCTTGAAATGTTTTACAGGGGGAATTGAGAGAAGAGTTTTATCATGAGGGTTTGGCAGATTCGTGTACATTTACAGTAATAAATTTATACCTAGATGCAGGACTCCATTTCAGACAATCAAAGAAACTGTGCTCTTTTTATGGGTCGTCCCAAGGGAAATTGAGGCAGGTGCATTAGTCTACTGTGGCCTGACAATGGAGAGTGCTACATGCAGGGCTGCCCTGTGACATAGTCCTAAATGGGGAAGGCAATCAATTGGCAGAAAAAGGAGGAGGAACATGAATCCAGTGGCTTCTCCTAGCACTATTTCAGGAGAAAAGAGCAATTTTTATTTTTAAGCGACCCCGTCTTTACGTGGGATGTATCAAGTCAGCAGTGTGATGTGCTGGACAGAGGGATCAGTTGGGTGAGGCAGCCAAGGCTGGATGAAAGCTTCTAAATTCCAATTTGTTGTGGGGCATTACATCACCTCTTAGATGGAACCATCACTGAATGATGTACCCCTTGGGAAGGGATGCAAAGAACTTACAGTGGACGGTTCCCCTCCCGTTGAAGTTGCACATTTGTGTCTTAATAGATGTGTACTGTACTTCAGGTTTTAGTTCATCCCTAAGCCCCTACCTTTTGAGATACCCATCTATGATTGTGTAGGTTTCAAATACAATATGGTGTCAACTTCTTTAAGGTTCTTTCTCAAACTGTTTACGTTTGAGACATATATTAAGTAATGTGACAATATGTGCTCTTTCCTTCTAAATATTACACTGATTTTAGGGTCTTTAGAAGTTAGGTTTACTGTTAGCTTTACTGTATCTATTTCTTTTGCCTGCTTTCAAATTCACTTTCTGTGTTTTCTGTCAAGATTTGCAGTTTGTATTTGCCAATGACTCTCAGGTAACCACTTCAAATTAGCAAAGGATGGTAACCAAACACACATAGGATTCCAGAGGATGGAATTTCAGTGCCATGAAAATGACACAGTTTGCTTGAAATCAGATCCAAGCATAACACAACTTCACATATCACTGCCAAATATAATTTTCCTTATTCAAAGTCTGTGAAAGTGAGTGCTTCCAACACAGAGAGCCTTTCAAGGCCATGAATTCTCACATGATCATGCCCTCTGTGCAGTTTATATGCTCCTGGTGTTGTGTTGGAAGACTGTCTTTATGTTCTGCAGCTTCCTTATTGTCAACAGAACTACAATTCAGATGATTCAGTAAGGGACAGGAAATTGAGAACTATTATAAACTGGTGCCATCAACCCAATATAACTGGCAGATTTCAATGTATGAAAAATATTGTACTGATTAGTGTAGACAGCACCTCCATCAATACGTGGTGCTGTATCTCAGTGCTAAGTTATTTTGGTTTGATGTCATGTTGTTGTATCTGATCAGGGGATTTTGAAGAGAGTTTTAAACCTGCCTGTGTGTGCTGGTAGTATTCCAATAAATGATTTGATTTCTATAAGCGAGTATTAGAGTATTCAGACGACCCAGGAGTTTGTGCCTATCTTTGCAATCAGAGACAAACTACGGGCTTGTCCACACATCGTTTTTGTATTACTTTAACTATATTGGTTTAGAAACCAATGATATTTATAGTCGTAAGTTGTATCAATATATCATCTTTGTACAGTGTAACTGTACTCCTATTAGGGGTTGCACAGATTTAATTAGTTCAGTGAAAAAAATCACATCCTTAACTGAAATAATTAAATTGGCACAAGAACCATGTATAAATCAGGCCTAAAATAGTTGCCACACAGAGAATAAGCAACAAAAGCAGTTTGGTGCCTGAAATAAGGACACCCTTACTTAAATAAAGATCCCCTTTCCCCTAACTGATTAGAGGCTAGGCCAGTTAGAAAATAGGACACAAGCCATCCAATCTCGTGGAGGTAGTTAAATGGTTTGTGGACAGACAGTTTTCTGATTTTCGTATGGATTTTCAATCACAATACACAAACCACAGTGGTAGAATAAAGCAAGAATTAACACATCATCAAATTTAGACATCATATTGCGGTCTGGTCTAGACACAGCACTTGTAACAGTATAAATAATTATTTTTGTTAGAGATGTGATTTTTACAAAATAGTTACACAGATACAGCTCCTAGTGTTGATTTAGCTATTCCAGTATAAAAGTGCCTTATACCAGTATCTCTTATTCCCATTCTCATTAGAGAATAAACTACACTGGTATAAGCACTTTTATAAACAGTATAGCTGCAACCACATATGGTGTGGGTGGGTGAGAGGTTGTATTGCTTTAACTATCCCAGTACAGTTAAAACAATATAAACTTTGTAGGTAGACAAGGCCTCAGAAAAAAAATTCTGCATTTGTGGCTCCACCACCTGAAAATTCGTAAAACGGTTTGGAACTAGATTTTTGTTCAGTCCAGCTACCTGTTTATGCACTACCATAGCTGGATGCACCAACATTTTTTGTACCTTTGTTCATTATTTTTATTGCCAAACTTCCTCTTTTCAAGTACTACGGAGACTGAGTCTAAACCAATACTATTCATTCTACTAGCTAAATGTACATCAACATTTCCATCAATCTAGATGATTGGAAAACGGGGGGGGGGGAGGGGAAATCAAATATTTTCACAAAACTTTATTCCCCTTTTCCCATCAATTTAAAACAAAATTCTACTAACATTTCAAAATTTGACAGTATTTGACCACTAAGTATAACCCCATATTTGACAAGCGCTTGAAACCCAGTCAGTAAATTTTCTTCTGGACATGAATTTACTTTTTAAACCCGAGTTCTGCAATTAATTCCATTCAGGTTGGCCAGGCCTAAGATTTCAGACCCTGAACAAATTCTTCATGAAAAATGAAAACCACTTCAAATTTAGAGGGGTAAAAAAAAAATTTCAAATTCTTTTTCAAAAAGACTTAAAATCCAAAAATGGAGGACCACGATATTTTGCAACTCTTGTTCACATTGGACAATAGTAATTAAGATTATATTTTTTGGGTACAAATAACCAACTATTTGGTTTCAAAAAATAAATTATTAAATTTACAATCTGTCTCTTTTTCAACAAAAATTTAATATGGCGTTGTTTTAGCCTGAACACATGAAATGGCTGCAATAGGATCACAATAAAAGCTGCAGTCTGTCTTATCAGTGAGCCATGAATTTAAAAGTCTAAATAGACCAATTCATGATCAACTGTAATTGCTCATAAAGATGTAGCATTATGATCTCGTGTCAAGAAGCAGCTAATTAGTTAGTGCCCAAGAAGGGTACTCCTGACATTAATGTAAATTAATGACATTAAGACCTAATGTAAACAGTCCTAAATAAGAATTACATAACAAGATATGTTTCAGAGTAGCAGGTGTGTTAGTCTGTATCCGCAAAAAGAACAGGAGTACTTGTGGCACCTTAGAGACTAACAAATTTATTAGAGCATAAGCTTTCGTGGACTACAGCCCACTTCTTCGGATGCATATAGAATGGAACATATATTGAGGAGATATATACACACATACAGAGAGCATGAACAGGTGGGAATTGTCTTACCAACTCTGAGAGGCCAATTAAGTAAGTGAAAAAAAACTTTTGAAGTGATAATCAAGATAGCCCAGTACAGACAGTTTGATAAGAAGTGTGAGAATACTTACAAGAGGAGATAGATTCAATGTTTGTAATGGCTCAGCCATTCCCTGTCCTTATTCAATCCTAAATTGATTGTATCTAGTTTGCATATCAATTCCAGCTCAGCAGTCTCTTGTTGGAGTCTGTTTTTGAAGTTTTTCTGTTGTAAAATAGCCACCCGCAAGTCTGTCATTGAATGACCAGACAGGTTAAAGTGTTCTCCCACTGGTTTTTGAGTATTATGATTCCTGATGTCAGATTTGTGTCCATTAAAACAGACTCTTCTGCTGTGCTAAGAGTATAGCTGGAAAGATTAACAATATTGTTGGTTGGGTTAAGGGAACTACTGTTGTGGCTCCTTGTGGCATGTAGCCCCTACTCTACTTGCGCTACATTGATGACATCTTCATCATCTGGACCCATGGAAAAGAAGCCCTTGAGGAATTCCACCATGATTTCAATAATTTCCATCCCACCATCAACCTCAGCCTAGATCAATCCACACAAGCGGTCCATTTCCTGGACACTACTGTGCTAATAAGCGATGGTCATATAAATACCACCTATATACCAAATACCTATACCGGAAACCTACTGACCGCTACACTTACCTACATGCCTCCAACTTCCATCCAGGACACACCACACGATCCATTGTCTGCAGCCAAGCTCTAAGATATAACCGCATTTGCTCCAATCCCTCAGACAGAGACAAGCACCTACAAGATCTCTATCAAGCATTCTTAAAACTACAATACCCACCTGCTGAAGTGAAAAAACAGATTGACAGAGCCAGACGAGTACCCAGAAGTCACCTCCTACAAGACAGGCCCAACAAAGAAAATAACAGAACACCACTAGCTGTCACCTTCAGCCCCCAACTAAAACCTCTCCAGCGCATCATCAAAGATCTACAACCTATCCTTAAAGATGATCCCTCACTCTCACAGATCTTGGGAGACAGACCTGTCCTCACTTACAGACAACCCCCCAACCTAAAGCAACCAGCAACCAAACATCACTGAACAAAAACACTGACCCAGGAACCTATCCCGTAACAAAGCATGATGCCAACTCTGTCCACATATCTATTCAAGTGACATCGTCATAGGACCTAATTACATCAGCCATACCATCAGGGGCTCATTCACCTGCACATCTCCCAATGTGATATATGCCATCATGTGCCAACAATGCCCCTCTGCCATGTACATTGGCCAAACTGGACAGTCTCTATGCAAAGGAATTAATGGACACAAATCTGACATCAGGAATCATAATGCTCAAAAACCAGTGGGAGAACACTTTAACCTGTCTGAACATTCAATGACAGACCTGCGGGTGGCTATCTTACAACAGAAAAACTTCAAAAACAGACTCCAACGAGAGACTACTGAGCTGGAATTGATATGCAAACTAGATACAATCAATTTGGGACTGAATAAGGACTGGGAATGGCTGAGCCATTACAAACATTGAATCTATCTCCCCTTGTAAGTATTCTCACACTTCTTATCAAACTGTCTGTACTGGGCTATCTTGATTATCACTTCAGAAGGTTTTTTTCACTTACTTAATTGGCCTCTCAGAGTTGGTAAGACAATTCCCACCTGTTCATGCTCTCTGTATGTGTGTATATATATCTCCTCAATATATGTTCCATTCTATATGCATCCGAAGAAGTGGGCTGTAGCCCACGGAAGCTTATGCTCTAATAAATTTGTTAGTCTCTAAGGTGCCACAATAACAAGATATATTATTCCTGTGACTTAACTAGTCAATCTACATTTTTAAGAGATGCTGACATATATTTATCTTATAGACCACAAAGCCTTTCGAGTAAAGTAATTCTCCCTTTTAAAATGCCAGATGCTAAGATTCAGGGTTGAAGTGGGTCCTTCTTAAAAATGTTGCATTTTTGCAGCCAGATTTTGTTCTTATTGTAGGAGAATTAAAAATGTCTTAAGCCTTATCAAGGGTCTTAAAGCAAAACACTAAAAACCAGAATATACCAAGGATTTTAGAGGACTCTGGATGATGAAGTGATAATTACATGACACCTTGGGTATGTCTACACAAACCTGCAGAATCCAGTGTCCTACCTAGCCTGGGTTGATGGACTCGGGCTCATGTAGGCATTGCGGCTCAGGTTGGAGCTTGAGCCCTGAAGCTTAGAGAGTGGGGTGGCCTTGACAGCCCAAGCTCCAGTCCAAGATGCAAACCACTGTCAATACAGTTATTTGTAGCACAGTCACGCAAGCTCAAGTATGTCGACATAGACTGGGAGGGTCAATTACACAGGCTGCGCAAACATACCCATTAGAGGCAACTTGTCTTGTCCTAGGCAATTTAGACTAGCATATTAATACACCAGATTAAACAAAGAAAATAATTCCTGGCTCATTTGTTAAATCCATTTTGAAAGATTAACTAGTAGACAGGTTTACATAAACAAAATGCTCTAGATAAGATGGCCCAGAGTCACTGCATGAATAGAAAATCCACCAGAAGACAGGGAGCAGCATTGAAGCCATCTACAACCCTGCTCCATTGGAGACACCACAGCCACCCAACACTGCCTCAAAAGCAGTTAGGAACAACCTAGGAGAGACATATCCAGGCCAACCAGGAGATTCGGCACTTCTCCAAGGCAACCTGTACTGGCAGAGCTCCTATGGAGCCCCAACCAGAATTTAAAACTGCTCTCCTCTGGCACACTCCCTGGGGAATGGCAAGCAGTAGTTTCACAGCCTGCCCCACCCCAGGGTGAATCCCTGTTATGGACAATAGCTTCAGATTTTATCCCCTTTGCATATATGGGGGTGGATGTGGCCTCACTACAAATCACACTCCGATTTATTGCTAATATTGAAGTTCTCTGTTACCCGTAAAGTATTTCAGTCCTGCTGTATTATGATAAGAGTCTAAAAGCCATGGCTTTCACAGCCCAAATTGGCAGAGAACAGGAAAACTATGGCTACAATATTAGCTGTTAAGTAGCCCTCCCATAATAACAGTAGCATTAGTAATGCTTGGGAAGTTGAAAATTAAGGGATTGATGCTATCAGGTGATGAGCACCTCCAGCAAGGCGTTTAGTGTCCACTGACTTCAGGGAGAGTTAAGGGCACTTTGCAGGCGGTACTGAGCATATTGCAGGAACAGGTCCTAAACTTTCCAATGTGTTTACAATCTAAATAGACAGCGGTGGGTGAAAGGAAGTGCACATAAAAGTGACACAAGTAGCCTTATCCGAGAATCTAGGGGTGATTTATTCATATTCCAAACCCTTTCCATTATTTAGCATAATGGACATTTTCTGCACCAGACTCATCCAGGGTCAGAATGTTCTGAAACAAGACTGAGATTTGGTGGCAGAGCTGAGACAGCTTGCATACCATGTGCCTGCACGTTACCCTCATTTATCTAGTTGTTCTAATCCTCACCTTAAAGATAATCAAATTAACCTCGGTTTTTTAAAAATGGTAATATCTGGGAGCACCAATACTTCTGCAATTGTTTTGGGTAAGTATGATATTGTTCTTAAGTAAATGATTTTATAGTTCTCCTCTTAGCAAGCAACTTCAAGTCATGCTATACATAGAACCCTAGAAATATTTTCTTGGCTAACTGAGCCATTTTGAACCACATAAATTATCATTACACAATAAATATTTATGGAGAGAGAGAGAGCTCGTAGAAGCAATAATGAATTAACCTCCAGTTCTCTGAGAAATATCGCGGTAAGTGTGTATCCCAAGAAGACATAGTTATTTTTCTCAGTAAATAGAAGCCTTGCACTCAGATGGGGGTGAAAAAAATTAAATAACCATCACTTGCAATTCAGAGGGAATCGATTTACAGTTTTAAAAGCATTTTGCAAATGCAGATGTTTGCAATAATATTTGAATCAATTCTTTCAAATGTCTGTGCAAGCAAAATAAAGCTCTGTCAATTGAACAACCAAACCACTTTTCGTATTAATCAATAGGAACTTGATATATTCCATTGATGTAGAAAATTAGAGCCTTTGCATGTTTCCCAGATTTTGAATTTCATTTTGGATGCTTGGTCATGAATTATAACCGCTACCTTCCTGGCTCCAGCTATTTCAGTTGAAATCTATTATTCCTAGTAGAATTATGAGCCTTGTTAGTGAAATGCCAGCTATTTCCTTTCCAGCATCTGCACTGCAGTTGTTCTATTATTAACAACAAGCCCATTAAAAAAATGAAAAATTCAGATTTGTGTCTTTGGGGTGTGGGGTTGCTGAAGCTTCAGAAGAAACAAATAAGCTCGCTGTGCTGCTTCCAGTTGACACAGCTGTCATGTAAGCATTTGCTGCTGCACAGCTTTGGGATTCTAGGCTACAAGGCCTTGTAGCCATATGTAAACAATACAGCATTGATGACAGGTTTACAACACTGGAGACAACATGTGCAGCTGTTAGCCACTGGTTTCTGTAGCATGAGACAAATGTTTTTACTGCAGAATTGCAGATGCTTGGCACTGGGTCTTTGAAGCAGCACAAAGAGGAGCAGCAATAGTAGTTGATGGCAACTTTACCTATTCAGATATCACTGTGTTATATCCCAGCCAGGCCACACTCAAGTAGGAAACCGACACTTTGCTCATTGCTATCTGTCCTCCCCCATATAACATTTCAGAAAAGGAAGCATTCCTTCACCTGCTGGGGCAGAGAATGCCTATGCATTACTGAATTAATCCCTCCTGCAAGACATCATTCAGAGGTTCCCTGCGATGAGGAAGACAAATTGCACACTGGACCAGGATATGGTGTGTTCTAAAAACTAGAGCTAAAGCAGGCCTCATCTCAACACCTGTCAGTAATACCAACCTGGAGGAATGGCTCTAAAGTTGGAGGGAGTAAAAACGGAAGAAACGGGCTTGAGATCTTCTCTGCCTTACAAAGAAGTTTGGGTCTCAGATGGAGAAAACCTACCGGTTGGCTGACTAGCCCTGAAAAAGGAACCCCAGGAACAGCTAAGCCTGGGTAGAAGGCTTGGACTGGATTTTATGTTGTCTTATTGTTGAAGTAAAACCCTAGGTAGGAAATGATTTCTGACCCTAAACTGAGCATCAGGACTGTATGTTAGAGCTGATGGGGAAGTCACCTACCTGTAGCTAAGCTCATCTAATTGAGCTAAAGAAATATAATACATCTTCCTTCTATGATGAACATTAACAAGTTCCAGAAACACTAACAACTTTATCGGAGTCATTAAGTCTTTGATACTCCCATCTAATAATATGCAAATAATAGCAAACCAGATATAAGGCCAGAGTATTTTGGAGCTTCTTGTCATGTACCAGGAGAGCAACAACGCAGGGATACAGATATAGCTGTTAGTTCAAAAGCCATTATATTATTCAGGGGTGATCTCATGATGGATGCAAGTCTTCACTTCTCCACAAACAAATAAATAAATCTAGGGATGTCATTATATGTGGCTAGCTACAAAAATTTAGGGAAACACTAGAAAACTGATCAAAAGAGACCTGTAAATTGACTGCAGAATCAACCGTTTGTGAAAACGAAGCTCTTCCCTTTCTAAAATGACACTCTGTTATCTTTCATTTATTATTTTCTTAAGACTTTTTTTGTACAAACAACATGTACCTAGGAATGCAAGAGGCTCTGCATTATGTTCTGGATTTTTGATTTCAAGAAAACTGAGGAAATTTTTTTCTCAAAATCCCAAACACAAGCATTTTTGTTTATCGTGAATGTTTTGAGTTTCACAGGATGTTTTCCCTTTAATTAAAAAGATTAAGTTTTCCAAGGGAAATTTAATTTATTTTCAAAATATGTTTTTCTAAGATGAACGGACGTTTATGCAACACACACAAAAAAATACTTGAAAGTAATTTTATCCTCCTTCTAGAACTATCTTATAAAGGGGAATAAATCTCACCAGGCGGGTTCAATGTCAGGAGAAAAAATATTCACCATGAATGATTAATATAATCAAAATACTTACATTGGTTTAGTAGGAATAACATCCTAAAATGAATTATCTTGATTTGATAGGAAAGGATCTGTAATTGTGCTGTATTTTATATTTAGCTGCATGTCCAGATGACTGGGTAATGCATTTGAGAGGTTCATTCCATCATATTCCTTTTGGAAGAGTAGTTATTTACTCTGTTTTGAGGCCCTCATCATGTAAGCTTAATTTCTGAAGGTGTTCTTATGCTTGTCAATATTGGTATTTCTCAGTAAGTGCTGGAAATAATTACTGTGTTTATGACACATCCTGCTTATAATATGCCTTTTTTTAACAGGGTCACAGAATATTTAACCACCAGAATTGCATAGTCTCTCCACTAAATATGGACACAGCTGGAAATGGAATTTCAATTTCAAGTTACAACTCTGATATATGGTACATACAGAGTTCTGTGAAATTCTTCCAACCAACCTTGAACCCATGGCAACTTAGCATTGGTCTGAAGTTTATTGTAATCATAAACCTGTGGTAGTAAGGTCTGCAAACCTAAGTGGCCGGTTCTGTGTGTCATTGGTACAGCTTCCAAATCTCCAACACATAAAAATCCTGTCTCTTTTGTTTGGCCTATTTCTTGGTCTCTCTGTGTGCTACGCTGTACGGCCCTGATCTTAGTGGTGATAAGCTCCTGCAGTTCCAACTGAAATCTTACATTATTTAGGCCCGTAGAATGCTCCCAAGGCAGCAGTTAAAGTAGACTGAAGGAGGACCTCTCACTGCACCAACTGAGCAGCAAGGGAACTTAGAGGGAGGCACTGCTTACCCAAACCAGGGAGAGGAGGGAGCGTGTCCCTCTGTTTTTAGCCAATGAGGGGAAGTTACACTCCCCATCTCCCCTTTATTTTAAACCCCTGCTCCAGAAGCATCCAGGAAGACGTTGAAGGATGTCACCTACCACTGTCATTTGGAAAGGAGGTATACACTTCCCAAGCATTGGCCCTGGTCTCCCTCACTGTGAAGAAGGCAGCGGGACCATGGTTTTGCCCATCCACATCCCACTTGGAATGTCTACCTTCAGTGGCAGTACGATGCCTCTCCAGGATTCTGGCTGCCCCCTGCACATCTATGGCCAGGGGCTGAAATAAGGAGAGAGTGCTCCTTCTTCCCACCCTGGAGTCCTCACTAAGGGATGGCCAAAATCTGACTCATTCACTTTTCCCTATTATTACTATTACAATCTGTGTAATATTTAAGTATCTAGCTCTTAATAAGAAAACTATATCAAATAAAGAGGATTGCTTTGAAAATACAATACGCTCATGCAGTTGCTTGATGTTCCAAAGCTGAAATAGCAATCAGCACTTTTTTGAAATCCACATTTATAAACATGTTTTTTTTTAAAGTCCCAAAAGACAGTGGCAGCTCACAGCTTCAGCTCAGGGAGTCCTATATCCTTGACCAGATCAGTAGGTGAGAGCTGATGCCACAGGATAACAGATCTTTAATCAGCAAAATTCTAACAAGCAGACTACAAACAACTACATTGTTACAGCTTTGCACATAGAGTGTCTTCCATCTAAGGACCTCAAATTTTTTCAAACATAGGACAGCTTCACAACAGCCCTGCAAAATAGGTAAGAATCATGAACTCTATTTACACATAAGGTTCAATGGCTTGCTCAGGGTCACTCAGGAGCCTTGTGGCAGCATAAGGAATAAAGTCCTGGGCTGACTGACTCTCAGCACATCACGTGACCTCTCCAAACCAGTCTGCAAAGTCAGTGCCTTTCCTACTTCAAATCTCTCTCCAAACTTCTACCATGATGCCTGCAGGAAACTAAGAACTGATAATTCTAGTTGGAGGATTAGCTATCGCTGCCATTCATTTACTTTCAAATATAAATGTAATGGATTTGGAATCATCAATTTGTGCACCTAGGACCTCCACTCACTTCAACAGGTTTAGGATCAGACCTATAATTAGCATGTATAAGTGTAGGAACATATTGCTGTTCTCAACCCTTTCCTTCCATCCTTCTTACTGTTCGTTTTAAAACTAATTTGATGAGTTTTATCTTAAATTAGGTCCTGCCCCTCCTCACAGCCAGGCACTCACCATCACATGGTGGCCCATTGAAGTCAACAGGGCTCTACAAAAGTACAGAGTCCACCTGTGCAGAGCAGCTTGCAAGACTGTAGTCTCTTTGGGGCAGGGACCTTGTCAGTACTTGGGTATTATATATAAAGAGATATACCTATCTCATAGAACTGGAAGGGATCTTGAGAGGTCATTGAGTCCAGTCCCCTACCTTCACTAGCAGGACCAAGTACTGACAGGTTTTTTTGTTTATTTGTTTGTTTTGCCTCAGATCCCTAACACAAATGCAGTACTAATAAAATCAAACAATGGGAATGACAGTCCAGTGATCAACCATGAATTGCAAGAAGATAGGAGACAGTGGTTCAGGTCTAGAGAGCAGCCAGAGAATACCAAATAGCAATGTCATAGCTGAAGCAGACTTGATGGCTGAGGAGGAAATAGGAGAACAGGTTCAGGTGACAATCTACACACAAGCCTTCTTGTAGAGGTCAAAGTTATTCTGTGGCTTCACATTCTAGCTGCACATTTGACATTAGAACTGACCAAAGTGGGTCTAAGGCAAGGGATTCAGATAAAAAAAGAGCACTTCAGAGCCCAAGGGAAGTTTTAGCAACTATCATAATGGAGCAGCACAGTTATCCTCCAACACAGGATGCTGGAACCAGAAGGGCATGAGGGGGTTAGAACCCCTGCAATAGAAATATTGTGGGAGGCAGATCTATGTTTGACCCCATCATATCTCAGAGGTGAGACTGGGACTCAGCTATGTTCCACCCATGTGCAGGGGAAGGGGTGCAGAGATGAGAGCAGGATCCGTAGCAGAGGCTGGAGAGGTCACCATGGTGCATGAGATCAGGCCAGCTGCAGGGGAAGAGGTAGGCCTCCTCAGACCAGCCCAGACCTGTCATCCAGTCACTGTGGGTCCTGGCAGAGACACTTGGCCCAGACATTCCTCTGTATGAAACTGAGTGTTCGGTATTTTCAACAAGGGACAAACCTTCTGAGTTCCCTGCACTATGGGGTGGAGGCACCAGCCACTCTTAGAAGTGAACCCATAACCCTGAAGAGAAAAGGCTGCACTCCCACCCAAGGCCTCGTGTTACACTTAATGTGGTTCACCTTTACACAAACAAATAGTAGAAACTACCAGGGTAGTTGTGAGGGGTTGAGGCTGGTGCAACTCATTGGGTGCACAAGCCTGGGGCCAGTATGGGGTTCCTCCCCTTATGCTCCTGCTGCTGCTGCCACCTCCCAGCTAATCATTCCTGGCTGTGATCCAGTCAGAGGAGCAATGAGTGGGGAAGCAAAGAAGGTGCCTGAGTGCTGGCTCAGTAGGCCCTCCTCTCAGTGGCCCCATATACCTTAAAAGTACAACTCCAGGCAAATCCCAATTGCCTTCCTTATGCCTCAGCTGAATGCATAAGAACCCAGCTGAGATGTGAACAGGTATGACAGGGTGGTGAAATATGATACTTGACAGGCCTGTGAAGGTGTATGTTTTCCATTCACAAAGAACAATACATATACTTGTAGTCTACTTTACAGGATTTTCATGTTAGAAAAAGGAAATCAACATCAAATATAAAAGCTCCATGAAACAGAAAGCAAAATGTGCCTCTCGCTCTCTATGAGCCTTCTCAGAGCCCGACCCCCTAGCAGAGAAGCAGGCACACTTCTTCTATTTGAAATATACATGCACAGAAGACAATCGCAGCTATATAGTACACCGTAAAGAACATCCTGTAGGACTTCAGCAAACATTCAAGAGAATATGAGAGACTCCTGAACTTTGAATAACTGACCTAGTAGAATTATCTATCTTGAATGTAGAATGAGTAAAGATAGCTTAATGGCTGATATCTAGCTCAAATAAAAATATTTGAAATTCCCACTCCATAATGAAAAGCAACTCTACAAAGACTGTTGGGAATGATCAACTGGTTGGCAAAATTAATTACAAATCCATCTACAGTCAACAAGTCCTTCATGTCATTATCCAGCAATTCCTTTGTTTGGCACTGCGAAAGTTTTAATCAGAAATCTGTGCAGTTAAAACCACGGATTCTGCAAACATAACTCGCTGCTTTTCCCATAAATGAGTCAGCGCATTCCCTATACAGAATAGTCCCCAAGAAGCACTTGCATCAATGAACATTACACTGTGGGTCAGAACTATTTTAACTCTCACCTTCTTCCAGCATGACCAAGCACATGGAAGTCTAACTCACACCACCTTACAGAACCTCTCTGAATATGATCTATAACCTCTATCTGGCATATAAACTCTGTATTCATATAGGGAAATGTAAACAGGTATCAGGCTTAATCATATATGATCACAGTCACATTTCCCTTCCTAAATCTAAACGCTCTGCTGAAGAACAGGCTTTGCAGGACCTTTCAGAAGGCACAATACATAATGGAGCCCAACGAGAATATATTAAAATCCAAAAAGTGTGTGTTCCTCATGTAACAAAATCAAAGATATGCCTGTTACACAGAGCAGAACAAATGGGCCCAGTATATCCAAGGTATTGCCACTATGTTTGTGAGCCAGAAAGCACCTTGAACAGAGAGAGGAAACATGTCAAAATGAACTAAGGCTAGAAAGTCCAGCAGTATTACTACAGCTCTAGTAGTCTGCCTGCTTTCCTCAAGGAACTTTGATATATGAAGCTTATTGTTAAACAGCTCAGGTAGGCAGCCTGTCACCATGGTCTGATTTGCAATTTACACCTTTGAAAAAGCAATATTCTTTTATATTTTTTATTTTTTATTTTTTTTGTTCCTTTTAATCGACGTTTCTCATTCCAGTTCCTGGCTATCACTTTGCTGACAGAATTTAAATTTTGGTTCAGAAGTGTTAAAAGTAACCTGGGCTCATAATGAATCTCAACAGAAAATCCCTACATTATATCAAACAATTTTACATAGATTTGTTCTCAAATTAGAAGTGGGCAGGGTGACTAAACTATCCAGGGGGGACTGGAAATGACTTCTGAATACTGACAAGTCCAACTGTAGACAATCAGGGTTCTGCTGACAGCGGGCTTGAACCTTGGACCTTCTGCATTAAAAGCATAAGTATCTGCTGTGAGAGCTGAAAGACTTACTCTTCTTGTGGGGAAGCTATAGCAGACTCAAACTTCTGTATATCAGGCTCTAGAATGGATCATGCAATGCCTTGAGCTGTGGGTTTTATAGTTACCCTTTATTTACTTATAGTAAAATCAGTTATTACAAAGTCATCTTTCTTAATTTTGAAAAAATGCTGCTTCAATTATTATGTCAATAAAACACCCATGTCATGTTACAGTGTTCAGGTTTGGCATAAGGATACAGGAAATAGATTGTTCCTGTTGATGAGGTGGCAGAGTACGCTAGCCCTTTTCTAAAGTAATTCTAAAGAGTCATCCATTTTAAAGCCAGAAGGGGTCGTTGCATTCATCTACTTTGACCTCCTGTACAGTGAAGGACATAGAATTTCATCAGCAGTTCCTGCAGAAAAAAAAAAAAAAACAATATCTTGTGGTTGATTTTAGAAAGATCTCGAATTGTGGTTTATAAAGACTTTGTGTGATGGAGAATCCACCACATACAAGTAAAAGTGAATCTGGTGCTTACAGCCTAGATTCAGTTTGGGCACATCACAAAACTAATAAAGTCTAACAAACATAACTGCTGGCTAGCCTTTACCCACAGAGATACATAGTACTGGAATACTGAGATCAGGATTAAGATGCATTTGTAGAGCTGTGTGTGCATGCTAAAATGAACTAATAATGATGTAAGGGAAGCCCTTAAAAAATTCTACCACTTTCATGAGTATTAGATTCAGAAGCAAACAACAAATGTTTAAACTATGAGGGGTATCATTTCTAGTTTGGGGAATGTGTATTGGTAGTGCCACTCTAGGCCCATTACTAGGGCCCCAGCTCATGGAGTCATATGATTACATATCAGAATCTAAGTTTCCATTAAAAAGGTCTTTAGCCACTAGGGGTGAAAAGAAAAGCTCAGAAATATGACCCAGGTGTAACTGGTGCAGTGACATCTACCTGAGACTGCAGAGGGCCCAAAACAATAGTTGAGAGGTGTGAACAACTCCATATGTACAACAGTGGAGAACCCAGCCAACATCACCCCAGCAGAGAACTGTGTGTGGCAGGAGAAAAAGAGTGCAGCAGTCCTGAACCACCCACCCAAGCAGACACATCCAGATCATGGATGGTAAGCACTACAGTCTCTCCATATCTGCTACCTCTGTCTCATGGGGGTGGGGAAGAGAAATAGGGAACACCTGCTGCTACTTCTAGGGAGAAAAGGCCTGTTACCCAAGCATGTGTTAATGCCAACTGGCCAAATATATTAAGTGTTGTGATATTAAGCAAATGATGATCCTGAATCATACAAGCTGGTGTGTACACTGTTCCTGGTATTTCTGTGAGAGGATAAGGGGCTGGACACTACAGGGGAACATTTCAAAGGGATTCAGGGACTGGGTGCACCTATAATTAACCTGCAAGGCAAAGTAAGGGCTAGCATTGCCCAGAGGGGAGTGTTTGAGTGGCTAACAGGCTGGTGGTGTTAGGGAGTTGAGACACAGCCAAGCACAAGCAAGACTCCCTCACACGGGAGGCAGGGGGGACAGGGTGAGGAAGAAGACTGTGCTGGTTAAAAATCCAGCATGGTTTAGAGAAGAAGTGAATGTAGCTGTGAAAAATAAAAACAAAAAATAAAAAAAAGTACAAGTGGAAGAAAGGAAGTTGATAGTAGTGAATATAAATTAGAAGTTAGGAATTGTAGAAAATTGATAAGGGAAGCTAAGGGACACAAGGCGAAATCTATGGCTAGCGGAGTTGAGGATAATAAGAAGGAGGTTTTAAAAATGTATTAGGAACAAACAGAATCCTGACAATGGTACTGGTCCATGATGAGGTGGAAATGGTAGATCAATAATAATGCAGAAAAGGCAGAAGTGTTCAATGAATTTTTCTGTTCTCTATGGGGGGAAAAAACAGATGATGCAGTCTTATCCTATGGTGATAATACTCTTTCAATTCCACTAGTTTCTCTGGAGGATGTTTGATAGAAGCTATTAAGTTAGACATTTAAAAAAAAAAAACAGGGCCAGATAACTTGCATCCAAGAGTTTTAAAAGAGCTGGCTGAACCACTAATGTTAATGTTCAATAAGTTTTGGAGCACTGGGAAAGTTCCAGAAGACTGGATGAAAGCTAATGTGTCAATTTTTAAAAAGGGTAAGTGGGGTAACCCAAGTAATTACAGATCTGCTAGCGTGACATTATCTTGCCAATGGGCAAGATAATGGAGCAGTTGATACAGGACTCAACTAATAATGAACTAAAGGAGGTTAATGTAATTAATGCAAATCAACATGGGTTTATGGAAAATAGATCCTGTCAAACTAACTTGATTTTTTAAATGATATTACAAGTTTGGTTGATAAAGATAATAGTGTTAATGGAAAATACTTGGACTTCTGTAAGGCATTTGACTTGGTATCACACAATATTTTGATAAAAAAACTAGAATGATATAAAATAAACACGAGGTGGGTGAGGTAATATCTTTTATTGGACCAAATTCTGTTGGTCAGAGAGACAAGATTTCAAGTTTACACAGAGCTCTCCTTCAGTGCTGTGTAAGCTCAAAAGTTTGTCTCTTTCATCAACAGAATTTGATCCAATAAAAAACTTTTACCTCACTACCTTGTCTCTCTAATATCTTGGGACCAATATGGCTACAGCAACACTACATACATAAAATTAACATGGCACACATTAAACGGATAAAAAAAACCATGGAGTGGGTCTGCTTCCAGTGGGGTTCTGCAGGGGTCAGTTCTAGGCTCTAGGCTACTTAACATTTTATCAATAACCTGGAAGAAAACATAAAATCATCACTGATAAAGTTTGCAAATGACACAAACGTTGTGGGACTGGTAAAAACTGAAGAGGATGGTCACTGATTCAGAGCAATCTAGACTGCTTGGTAAATTGGAAGCAAGCAAACTATGCATTTTAATACAGCTAAAAGTAAATGTATGCATCTGGGAACAAAGACTGTAGGCCATACTGACATGATGGGGGACTCTATCATGTGAAGCAGTAACTCAAAAAAGATTTTGGGATCGTGTTGGATAATCAGCTGAACAAGAGCTCCCTGTGATGTTATTGCCAAAAAAGCTAATGCAGACCTGGGATGGATAAACAGGGGTTATATTGCCTCTGTATTTGGCATTGGTGCACAGGCCGGTGACAGCAATTCCAGGCCCCAAGGCTGGAGCCGGGCCCCACATGGCTGCTAGCCCAGCGTGGCATCGCCACGTGGGTGCGGAGCTGGACCACATGCGGCAGCTGGTGCACACATGCACAAGCCGCGGATATGGTCTGCCTGACATTTGGACGGTGCTACACCCGCACTGGCTGGTACCCAGCAAGCTGCTGCCAGCTGCACTGATGGGCCCGCTTTTCTGGCATGGCCAGGGTTTCCACGTGCCCACCCAGCTGCCTTCACCGCCGCCGGTACCACCCCGCGTGTGCCTAGGAGCCTGTGGCCTGCCCAGGTGATTTAAAAGGGCCCGGGGCTCGGCGCCGCGGCTGCGGCCAGGTGCCCTTGGGCCCTTTTAAATCGCCCAGGCCCCTGGACAATTGCCCTCTTTGCCCCCCTCTGTCGGCGGGCCTGCTGGTGCAACTGCTGCTGGAATACTGAGTCCATTTCTGGTGCCCACAGTTCTGGTGATAAATTGGAGAGAGTTCAGAGAAGAGTCACAAGAATGATTAAAGGATTAGATAACATGCCTTATAATGATAAGCTAAATAGACTAAGCTCATTGAGTCTAACAAAGGGAAGGTTAAAGGGAGACTTGATTACAGTCTTTAAGTACCTATATGGGGAATAAATATTTAATAATGGTCTTTTCACTGTAGCGGAGAAACATATAACACAAACCAATGGCTGGAAGGCTAGACAAATTCAGACTGGAAATAAGGCACAATTTTGCAAAGATGAGAGTAATTAACCATTGGAACAGTTTACAAAGGTCACGGTGGATTCTCCATCACTGACAATTTTTAAATCAAAATTGGCTGTTTTTCTAATATATCTGCTTAGGAATTATTTTGAGGAAGTTCTATGGCCTGTGCTATACAGGAGATCAGACTAGGTGATCACAATGTTCCCTTCTGGCCATACAATCTGTAACTCTAATCTGATAAATAGTCTACACTGCAGAGGGAAGTTGATTACATTCTAAGAAACCCTTCCTACTATACAGTCATAAAAATATACTTCCTGAATCATGAGAGAAGACTGTGCCATGTTCTATCAATTGCAGAGGAGATGTCAATTTTTAAAAGAATGTTGCCTAAGTTGAACCTGTAAAATTTGAGATCTGTGCATCCAGGGCCGGCTCCAGGCACCAGCTTCTCAAGGGCTTGGGGCGGCCGCTCCGGAGAGGGGCGGCAGGTCCAGGTATTCGGCGGCAATTCGGCAGACAGTCCCTCACTTCGCCTGGAAGTGAAGAACCTCCCACCGAATTGCCGCCGCAGGTCGCGATCGCGGCTTTTTTTTTTTGTTTTATTTTGGCTGCTTGGGGCGGCCAAAACCCTGGAGCCGGCCCTGTGTGCACCTGGTGTGCAAAAAACACACCTTTCAGTGTTTCAAGTGGTATCTAAATGAGAAAAATGGGTAATTGGACATACAAGCAGACTATTAACAGAATGTTTGTAGTTACCTATTTTGTATGCACTGTACTGAATGTAGCTAGACAAAAGCGGGAAATAGAAGCTAGAAGACAAATAGGCATATGTGGATTATTCAGTATAGTATAGGTATAGTATAGTATAGGTAAGCTCCCACCTCTAGGATTTGGTCCTTCAATTCAAACTGCAGCGGCGCATGCTTTTAGCTTTGGAGGTGCTTGGTTCAGTACCAACCAACATGGCAGCTGTCACACAATCACATGCCTCAATAAGTAATAAGTAACCTCTCTCCTTCCTCAACCCATCTGCCTTCTGCCAACTGTCACTTTCACTTACACTACCACATCTAACGTCTAGACTATAAACTGTTTGGGGCAGACTTCTCGTCACTCTATGCAGGGCCTAGCACACTTCTGGGTGCTGATGAACCATCACCACAGAGCTTTTAGAAATCACCTTCCTCTACTTGTGGGTATAGGGAAAAGTGAGGAAACAAACCTTTTGTTAGGAATGAGAAGGTGCAATTTCAATTTGAATTTATCCCCTACCTTCCACTTTTCTCCCTCAGAAGCAGCTGGTATTGGGCATGGTCAGAGACAGAGTCCTGGACTAGATGGACCTTGGGTCTGATCCAGTATGGATATTCCTAAATGTAGGGTTGTATACAAAACAAAAGACCATCTATGTTATTTTAGGGGGCATTTCAATCAGGATAGCAAGGATTCCAGTGACAAAAGTTTAAAATAGAAACAGTGGTTTCAGGCCAATGCATCCTTTATTTTAACTTAATGTCCCTCTGCAACATAAACCCACACACGTCCTGCCAGCCACAGATCCAGCCCTCACTCCCCATCCACTATCCTGTCCAATTCTGATGGCAGCAGGCTGTGGCAAATATCTAATTCCTTGATTGTTCTCCCCAGTTCCTGCTTGGAAAAGTGTGCTTTGGTTCCCTCTCCTAGCTTCCTGATCCATGCATGTGTTTGGGAGAGAAGGGTGGGGGGGTGTCAATAAAGGCTATAGAGGGTAAGATAGGTTGCTACCAGTGCCTGGGAAAGTTTGCAGGGTTGGCTGGAGCGAAGGAGTAACATGCACAGAGCTGGAGGACCCAGTGAGAGAGGTGGAGGACACTGTGTGTGTTATGTTGCACAGAACTCTACAAACCTGGTCCCAACTACAGGACTTGGTCCCTCTGCTCAAGCTGTAGCAGCTCATGCTTTTTACTCTGCTAAGAGGCCATTTACAAAGTAAAAGCATAATTAAATGAACATAGCATTTATGGTAAATGTTAACATGTCTACTTAATTTTTTTAATTCTGCAATCATAAAAATGCATCCATCATTAGTGGTATTGTGCATTTTGAACTTACATCCCTTTTGTTTTAACAGGGTACATGATCTCTTGATACCATAAATACAAAGAAAATATAGTTGTTTCACCTGCTAGTATCTTTTACCCTCCTTCTTTCCAATGCAACAACAACAACAACAAAATCTCTGTCCACACAGGCAGCCCTTTATTACTTTAAGGAAATTACTTGTATGAAGTGCAACTCTTCACAGTTGTGACATATGTGCTTTTTTCTTGGCCAGCATAATCTGTCATGTGAATGTCATGTCTACTATGAAAGCAGCAAAGAGTCCTGTGGCACCTTATAGACTAACAGATGTATTGAAGCATGAGCTTTCATGGGTGAATACCCACTTCGTTGGATGCACGACTGTATCCGACGAAGTGGGTATTCACCCACGAAAGCTCATGCGCCAATACGTCTGTTAGTCTATAAGGTGCCACAGGACTCTTTGCTGCTTTTGCAGATCCAGACTAACACGGCTACCCCTTTGATACATGTCTACTATAGTAGGCCAAGGCAACCAGAAGTTAACAGTGGCAGGAGACCTTGTAGAGATGGAGAAGATAGCTCATGTTATCACTGAACATTTCTTTATATATGTATTACTAGACCACTGGGAGGCCTCATGTGACATTTTAAAATATATTTTATATTATATTTTAGTCATGTTTTACATTTTGTTATACCCAGCTCATATTTCCACTGTTTCCAATTGCTATTAATACAGAGTCAAATCCTGAAGTCCATACGCAGACAAAAAACTCCTGCTGAAGTCAATGGGAGCTTTGCTTAGATAGGGACTGTAGTCAGGATGATGATTGATGTGGGTGCGAACACAGCTACACAGATCTGCTGATTTAGTGTGCAAAAGCAGTTTGAGACAGGTCCAGGTGGCAAAGACCAACATGAGCATACAAAGATCTGTGCATTTATCACATGAGACTTACAAGCCTACCACTTGAACCAATAGAATTAGTAACATCCTAAGTTATTTGGCCTATACAGCAGCCAGCGAGATTACCATTCATGGACTTTGAAATGAAGAACACTTTACCCTGTTTATGCTTCATGCATGATTAAGTGCCAAGAAAGCAAGCCGTATTGGTGTGACAATCTGTCAAAAAGAGGAACCCTTGCACACTGATAAAGATAACTTGCGAACACTGCTTCAGAGTTGAACCGCTTGTACTGTTCATATAGCATTAATCACACAAAACTATGTTAAAAGAACATTAAGGTTGCAAATTCAGCACTCAAAAATTAGGAAATGCCAGAATTAAGGTTGGCTATGCAACCCCCTTGTGTGTATGCATTAATGATCCAGTCTTTAATTACATGATCACATACTATTTTTCCACAGGATCTCTTCCTCATTCAATGCACAGGCTGGATGATGCTCACTAAATGAGCAACCACTCAATATTTTGTTTTCTTCTCATCAGTCAATGTGTGGCCCCATGACTAACTTACTGCACACTTTTCAAACCTTGTTCTGAAGAAAGAATGATTTATTTGCTCCTGAGCTTTTCTATGGCACTCGTTACTATGGTACCCAAGTGCTTTACTAACAATAATTAATTTATTTTCACAAAACCTTTGAGGTATTACTATGCCCATTCTACAGATGGAGGAACTGAGTTTAAAAGCATCCGTTAATTTTGGGTACCTGGTCTGAGATGCCATGGGCTTGGTTTTTCAGAATATTTATTAGCATGACATAGTATTTTGTATGCCCATTGGCTTCAGTTGCAGCCGTGAGTGCTCAGCCTTGGGGTCTTAAATTGGGCACCCAAAAATAGAAAATACAATTAGTGACCACCAGTGAACAGCTGGTTTCAGTGCCTTGCCAGGAATATCTGCTATATGAGGAGTCCACCCTTGCTCTTACTGAAATCCTCTGCCCCATTCACTACACACCTTATGGTTAGAACACTAACCTTAGACATGTGAGACCCACATTCATATCCCTCCTCTGGAATGAGCCTGAAATGGACTACACACCTTCCAACTTCTGAAACATCCTACAGAATTTAGGCTGGTTCTTATTTTACGCAAACCACTTCATCCATCCCTAATAAATCCCCATCTCGATATCAGCACAGTTCTGTACTCTATTTAGAAATATTTTCAGTAGCCAAACTAATCAATATCCATTGGTGAAGCAACATTTGCATATCTGAAGTAACTAGGAATGTACTGAGCAAGCCAGGCAAAAGTAAGCATGTGAGGGCAAAATTAAATTAGGACTGTGAAGATGTAAGCCTCTTCTGGCTATAGGCTAGAAACCATTGCAGCACATTTTTATGTTCAAGATTTCTTTTAAGACCATCTTGTGGGGAATCCTGTCTTGTAAAATGTCTGAATTAATCCAAAGCTTTCTAATTGCCAACATCATGGCTGCTCTAAAATATCCACTCGTTTCTTAACTGAGTAGCTGTGAAGTTATGGGGCAGACAGAAATGAAAGAAACCCAATACACTCGATATTCTGACTACCAATGGCGGAGGATGAAAAGGTATTCCACACTTTACTAGCAGCATGCTAAAATAATTGAATTCTAGTGGCAAGTAACAAATAAGCAAATTATGAAATTAAAATAGATTATCAAGGGCTCTGCTATTACAGATTTGCATATCGCCAAAGCTTTATAAAGAGAAATATTATCAGTTTCAACGCATTTGAAATATTTGTTAGAAATGATTGTGCCCATAATTTTGTTTTAAGGCCCAATTTTGCCATCAGAATACAAGGTGTAGCTCAGCATACTCAAATAATCTTTCCCACCAGAAATTAACTTGCACTTAAATGCTACCACTGAGAGACAGTAATAAAACAAGACCTGCAATTGAACATATTGTGGGACAAATATAACATGGAAATAGATCTGGTTGGAAAAACTCCAACAAAACAATTTTGTCAGAATGTACTGATTTGGCAAGAGTGGCAACATTTCATGAAGACTGTTTGATTCTGACAAAGTTCCTCCATTGCTTGCCTGCACAGCTCCTCAACAACCCGCTAAGTGCCCTGCCTGGGGCTGGGAACTCAGGCAGATTCTGCAGCTCCAGGACAGCCTCCCTTCCATCCTTTGTGGCTCTAATTAGTCCACTTGGTAGGCTGCTGAAGAGCCAAGGCTCCATTGCCTTTCAAGGAGAATTTCAAAAATTTTGGTTTTCATTCCAAAACTGAACGAAACTGAATTTTGAAAAATTGAAATTCTCAGGTCAGGTCTACACTACAGAGTTAGGTCAATGTAAGGCAGCTTACGTCAAACTAATATGTCAGTGTACATACTACAGCCTTGCTGCCGCTGATGTAAATGCCCTACTACATTGACAGAATAACTCCACCTCCACAAGAGGTGTAGGGCTTATGTCAGTGTAGTTAAGGCATACAGACACTGTTACTTACATTGACAAGAGTGACAGCCAAGAGCCAATTTCATGGCCCACGGCTAGGGCTTGCCGCTCTCAGCTGGGCTCCCCGCGCCCAGGGCTCGCCCGCTCCCTGCTGGGCTGCTGCCCAGGCTCTGAGCCCCACCACTGCTCCTCTCAAGTCAGTGGAAGTGCTCCTGGTATGGATGCACACCACCGACAGAAGGAGGGCAGTGTGGACATGAACTACTGTAGTAATTACTGTGGGGGCTGTAAATTTTAGGTTTGTCATGTAGACGTGGCCTCAGTGAAATGGAATTACCATTCCTCTACACCAGTGCTCTCCAAACTTTTTTGATCGTGCACCCCATCAGTAAAAAATTTTGAGCACACACCCCTTGCTCCCGGCCGAACTGCTGAGGGAGGGGGAAAAAAAAAAAGAAGCGGCACTGCTCCGGCGGCACTCCTCCTGCCACGCACACCGAAGGATCCTCCTGCGCACCTCTTGGGGTGCGTGCACCCCATTTTGGAGACCACTGCTCTACACAGGTCTATGTGGGAAGCTGAAAAAACTGAATGTTACCTAAAAGACAACCATTATTATATATACATATTCCCAGACACAAGCTGTATTAAACGGAGCTAAGGTTGAGATTATAAGCAGTAATTTAGGGTAAAATACAGTAGATTCAAATTTAAGTTAAACTTAGCAGAAGTCTCAGCACATTAAATGCAGAAATGCACATTTAGAGCACCCAACTACCTCATATGAAAGCTCTATAGGTTTCCACCTGGGGGCATGAAAGTGAGGGGTGTAATCTCTCCAACATTGCCTTCTCAAGACCCCATTTAATCACCTTTCTTTCACAGGTGAACATTGTAGTGAATGAGGCTGTGTGAGAGAATGGCAGACTTGGAAGGAATTTGCAGTGGCCAGCTGGAGACCTCCGAGGAGTGTTATTCAGCTAGAGTAGAAAGGCTTTGGGGAGAGGAGTGGGGGGAAAGAGAGAGGGTTTGGGA
Organism: Trachemys scripta elegans; assembly: GCF_013100865.1. Taxonomy (NCBI): domain Eukaryota; kingdom Metazoa; phylum Chordata; order Testudines; family Emydidae; genus Trachemys; species Trachemys scripta. The sequence goes on from NW_023260528.1 coordinate 29,379, forward strand.
GCTAGTACAGAGAATTGCATTGACCTACAGCAATTAAAGAAAGTGGTGGGTTCTGGTGATGGATGCCCCAAGCAGGGCCAGTGCAACCACTAGGCGGCCGCCTAGGGCACCAAGTGGTTGGGAGCGCCAAAAAGTGGTGCCCCAAACACTTTTTTTAAATAGCGGAGCACAAGGCTGCCGCTGCTCCGCGCCTCCCAGCTCCAGAGGGGCTGCTGTGGTGCGGCCAGTCCTTCCCACCGGGGGAACAGCGGGCGGCCGAGGGGGGAAGGGGAGGGTCTAGCACTAGCAGCTGTGCCGTCTTCCGTGTGCTGCGGGCCGAGCTGGGCTCCCCGCCGCTCCCGGGACTCTCGGTGTCAGCAGCAGCAGGCTCGGGTGTGGGGGGGCTGGCTGCCTGTGCCGCCGCTGAGAGCCCCCGGGGGCGGCGGAGAGCCCAGCTCAGCCCGCAGCGAGGGAAAGAAGGCGCAGCTGCGCTCTGCTCTTCGGGCGGAGAAGCTGGGTGTCTACTCCGCCTGCAAGGTACCTAGCCGGGCCGCAGGAAGCCGCACGGGCCGGCGGAGCGCCGGGGGGTGGGCAGGTCCAGTCCCTGGCCTGGGGAATGGTGTATGTGAGAGCAACCCGGGCACCCCTCCCCCAGCCAGCGCCACCCCCTCCAACACCCAACGACCAGCTACCTTCTCCCCTGTGCACCCCCCGCCCCAACAACTCACCCTGTCCTGCCACTTTTGCCTCTGGGCAATCTCCACCCAGCAACACCCCACCCTTCCCCCAGCCAGCCACGGTCACCTTCACCCGTGCATCAACCTCAGGACACCCCCCCACACACCTGCCATCTCCCTTCTGCCCACTCCTCCCTTATGCAAACTCCTCCGTGCCACCTTCATCCCCCTGCAACAACCCCGGGCACAGACACCCCCCCGCCTGCCAGCTCCTTGCAACAACCCCCTCCTGCCCACTTCTCCCTTGTACAAACCCCTCTCTGCCAGCTTCACCACCTGCAACGAACTCCTTTTGCCTATGTGCAATATCTTCCTTGCCACTACACCCCCGCCCCCTCCACCTCTTGGCCACCTCTACCCCCTGCAACAATCCCATGCACCGCCTCTCTGCCACCTTCACCCCCTGGAAGACCCTCCATATGACCCCCCTCTTTGCAGCCCCCCCCATGCTCCATGCACTTTGTGAACATCTGGGCCCCTGGGGGGAACTTGGCCGTAGGAAGGTGGGGGCTGGACATCAGAGAGGGGCGCAAGGTGGAAGTTTCGCCTAGGGTGCAAAATATCCTTGCACCGGCCCTGTCCCCAAGTATCAGGACACAAACCTGATGCCGAGAGATGTAAGAATTCCATGAGGGGACACTAGCACAGTTTCTAGAGAGCCTAGTTATAGATGTTTAGGTGGAAATTCAGAAACATTATTCTTTCAAATCAGTCTATGCTCCTGCCTCACTTATTACTGCAAATTCTGGTTTTGGTACATGATGTTCCTTCCAAGAAGCAGGCTGATTAGAAAGGTAACAGCATCTGTTGATATAGATATCAGAATACATCAGCAATAATAAAAAGAGAAAATCCATGTTTAGGGTAGGATTTTCAAAAGCATACAGCATTAGCCCAACTCCACTCCCATGAAGTCAATGGGAGTTTTACCATTGTCTTCAGCAGGAACAGAGTTAGGGTGGGTTTTTCAGAAGTGTTCCACACTGGCCTACGAATTTCATATTATTAGGCCCCGATCCTGCTGTCAGTAGAGCTCTGTGGGGATGCAGAATTCCATACATGCATAGTAACTTTGAGGATGGGGGCCTCTGAATGAACAAAATCAGATGTAACTTATATTGGCACACACGAGAGGCTTTTGAAAACCTGACTAATACTGTTGGTACTCTCGAGTGCATGTCTCTTTTTAAGATCATTCTCATCTCTTGAATACTTGTATGGCCTCAACATCACCACTGCCTCACAATGTTTAGTACTTATTCCTTGTGAGGTAGGGTAGTACTATCATCATTTTACAGATGGGAAACTGAGGCACAGAAAAGCTAGTGACTTGCACAAGGTCACACAGGAAGTCTGGGACAGAGCAGGGATTTCACAGGTATCCCAAGCCCTAGCCTATTGACCTAAGGAATGGACAATCCTTTCAATTCCATCTTGCTTTGTGCTCACCTTTTCCCACTGATATACAGTAAAATTGGAAAATATGAAATATTCATCTGTGCTGACTGGGGAAACTCCAGGACATAATTCAGTGGGGAAAATTATTGCTAATAAGTGCATTGTGCCACTGCAGATTTACCTTTTGTAAAAAAAAAAAAAAATACACACCCTGTCACAACCCTTCCTAGCTCATCCTAAGAAATTTAAAAAGGCTGACTATATTTTGCCTTTGCATGAGGTGGGAAGAAATGAGAATAGGAATATAAAAAGCCATCTTCAAATTTGAATCATTTACCCAAATCTCAAAGAGAAGAAAAACTTGTTTCTATACTGACTGCTGGCTACTTAAAAAGAAAATTCACCTAAAAACCTCCCCCAACACTGCTGTGACTGGGAGTGTAGAGTAAATACAGCAACTATTGCATTCTGTTGGAGTCACTGCAAGGTCGCCTTTCACACAGAAAACTTAAAACCTTTTACTCACCCTGATGAATTCACAGAGATATATGGAAGAGTTCAGGGTCCACTGGAGTTTTCAGAATAAGAAGGGGGGAGAGAAGATTCTCCTGCTTTGAAAATGGCAGGTGGAGTTTGAGAAATGAAGAATACTGAAGGGTTCCAAAAGGAGGCCAAGTTTGTCTTCATTTCCCTCTATTTCTGGCTCTGGAAGTGGCCTGTGACTTTGTCTGTGGGTGTGTGAAGTCTTCTTTGCTCCCTCACTTACTGAGCATAAAGGAGCAGCCTGATTTTATTCTCTGGCAGACATACCGAAATGCTGACAAGCACAGTGTATTATTCACTTACACTGTCTATATATCATTGCCCTACTCTGTTATCAAAGAAAATTATTGTGACTGGGGGAAAGGTGAAAAATAGTACAGAACAGAATTATAGGCCTCTATACACAATATTTTATTTTCAAATTTACAAGCAGCAAAACATTGAGACAAAGAAGGCTCAGCTCCTGTAAGTCACTGTAGAACCATAGGAAGCATTTTTGGCTCTCTCCTGTAAGTACAGTTGTGCTCTTCATGTTTCCCTCCAGAATCCTTAACCTTGTGTCAGAAGCTTCAATACATAAATATAAATGTCATTCTAAAGCTACTATACTGCTAGAGTCAGGGAGGACTGTAATTAGTTTAAAGCTGAACACTTCACACTTTTATAACATCTTGCATCCAAAGATCTCAAAGCAGATTAAAAATGTTAATTATTTAAACACTACAATATGTCTTTGAAGTACATGTTAGAGGGAAACACAAACAGACAGTTAAGTGACTTTCCCAAGTTTGCATGGCAAGTCAGTGGCACAGCCACCAATATAACCTTGGCATCCTGATGCCCAGGTCCCCTGCACTAGCCACAACCCCTCCCCAACCTTAAATCACTCTCTGCATAAAACATTTCTGTCAACTCTTAATTATTAAGTGCAGGGGGTTAAGATATGCAGATGGTTACTGCATGAGGCCTTTCAGCTAAATTCTAAGAAGAAGAAAAACATGGTCTTGTGTGTAACCATCTTTGGGTTCATTCAATAACAAGCTAGTGAATGAGAAAGGAATAAAACGTTAATTAAAACAAACTGGAGAGCATCTCTGGTGAACTGCTGCACACAAACATGCGGTGTTCCCAACCTCCCCCTCCAAGGCACATCTCCAGATTCCCACACTCAACATAGTCCCTTATGAAGGAGCATTTCCAAATCACAGTCTTTCATAAACATATCTCTACATTGTGGTTAATCAATTGAACTGGGCCCCTGAAGATATGGGTTCAGTCCTCAGCTCAATCACAAATTTCCTGTGTATTCTTGGGCAAGTCACTTAAGCTCCCTGTGACTCAGTTTACTGTCTGGATAAGGAGGTTAATAAAAGTTCCTTAACTCACAGGGATGTTGCAAGAATCAGGACTCAGATTTTTACTGTTCACATGTAGGCTTGGAAGGATTAGATTTATCAGCAAATGTCAGTAAATGTTCATTTCAGCACACACACACGCATGTACGTGAAGAGATATTTCCGTCAGTAATAAAAGAAATGTACAGATAGGCCAAGTAAGAAAAATGCTTCTTAAGGACTTAGTTTGATTTAAAGATATTTACTTTGTATATTTTGACAGTTTATGTTTTAATGGTTATAAAGTTTTAACCATTTGAATCTCAACATCTAGTCATTAAATAGTTATTGTCTGAACCCTTCCCCCATAACTGTGCACAATGGATAATTTTAGTAGATAAAAATAAAAAGGTGCTTAAAAATAAAACTGATATCGTCCATGAAAATTATTTTAAAAACACACCCTGAATTCTGCCAACACTACTTACAGGGTGCTATGATACTGCAAGGATGAAGTATAACCAAGGGCTTGTCTTCACTACCGTGCTACATTGGCCACTGCATTGATGCAGCGGTGCCGAGGTAGTGCGTCTGGTGAAGATGCACTATGTTGACAGGTGACTGCTCTCCCGTCGATGTAATTACTCCACCTCAATGAGAGGCGGAAGCTATGTCGGTGGGAGAATATCTCCCTCCGACATAAAGCGGTGTATACACCGCGCTAAGTCAATGTAACTTACATCACTCAGGGGGGTGATTTTGTCATCCCCCTGAACAACATAAGTTACATCAACTTACGCGGTAGTATAGACAAGCCCTTAGACAGAAATATCTATGGAGGGAGCCTGGTACCTAAACAATATGTGGAGATTATACATCTTTTTCAGCAAATCAGTAAAGTTACTTACTTAATGAAAAAGGGGGCAGGAGCTTGCTGAGACTGGCAAAAAAATCTCTGGTTTTCTGGACTCCAGGTAGCCTCACAGTCAGGTTCATGTTGTGAACTATTGGCTCTGTTTGGTGCTGATGACTCTGAGCATCACAGTGGCATTGCTTTAAGCATCAGCTTTGAAGGGTCTCCTAGAAAAGTGATCTCCCTGATAGTCCAAGAGCTTCAGCAAGTTGAGTACTGAAAACAGTTCAGCCCCAGCAGCTGATACAACAATTGTAATTCTGACTTGAGTCATTTATGTTGATAACAATGTCTGGGTTCATTTCTCAGAAGCCCCCTTTTCTGCTTTATATTTTTTCTATAAAAAGAATTATCCTCTTCACATATAAACCATCTGCAAGATAAATATTTCTTTAGGGAATCTCTGTGATTTTACTATGTCATTTAACCTAAAATTTACATTACATTTTTGAAAGAAACATACACACACGTACAGTTATTCAGTGTCACTTCATATTTCAGCATCCCCAATGGTACAGCATGTTCCATTTCTACACTGTTCCACTACAGAGTTAACCTGTGTTTGCAAAATAAATATTTGCCATATGTGCCACATTAATCACAACTCTGCTGCTAGAAAATTTATAAAATCAAAAACCTTGTCCTAGGGTTTGCAGCTGTTCCCAATGAAATCAAGGTTAAGATTAGAGCAAGGTTAGACCCAAATCTTCATGCCCCCTCTCCCTGCCTAACAGGGCCAGCTCCAGGCACCAGCTTGTCAAGAAGGTGCTTGGGGCGGCCGCTCTGGAGAGGGGCGGCATGTCCAGGTATTCGGCAGCAATTCGGCGGACGGTCCCTCACTCAGCCTCGGAGCGAAGGACCTCCCGCCGAATTGCTGCCACAGATCGCGATAGCGGCTTTTTTTTTTTTTTGGCTGCTTGGGGCGGCCAAAACCCTGGAGCTGGCCCTGCTGCCTAAGAAACCAGGCCAGGTGCAGAAGATTTTCATGGGTACTGGTGGGGAGCAATGCTCTTTGTAAGGCTTCTGAGTGGCAGCCTTAAGAGTGTAGTATCCCCTGAAGCTGCTATTCTCCCATTGTCTGGCAAGGCAGTGCCTCAAAGATCTTTTGTGCTGCTGGATCCACCAGTCTACTCCCACTTTCCCTTAGCCTCTCTCTGTCCTGATATCAAAATGCTGCTGTTCAGGGTTCACAGAGGAAGCCTGCACAGAGCAGATTCTACTGCACGCCCGGTGTGCAGACGTTCTGCACATGTTCTGTTCTCTTTTCAACCAGTGGAACTGCACCAATTCTATTGGTTCGGCAGCCTTCCAAAGCCTCAGAGGAGACCACAGTAGTTTGCTCAGAATGCAAACACACACTGCGTGGGCCTTAAGTCTTAATTTATGAGGCTTTGCCAGTATAAAAGCTTCAACAAAGTAATCTCAGCACAGATTTTTCTTCTTGGACCCAGGAAGAGTGAGCAGAGTGCTGCTGCTGAGTAGACATGTCTGTTCTTCTGTCAAAGATTGTTGAATGGAGGAGGGGGAAGCCATGATTGCATGAAAATCTCATTATAGTAATTGCGGCTGCAGAATCAGGGAATTCATGGGGCCCTGGCTAGAATATTCAGCTCAGAACATTTCTGAAAAGAAAAAAATATAGAGGTCTTACCGAGAAAGAGAACTACTTTTTCTTTCCTTTTCTTTACCTTCCTACTAAGCTGATGAAAGAGATAGTAAAACCTTCCAGCCAATAATTTTCTATGTCCCCCCTTTACAAAATCCTTTAAAAATTCATTAACTGGGGTAAATTTAAGGAAGTAGGCCCAGAAGGTAAATTAACCATAGAGGACCAGTGAGAGTACTAAGTGGCGGGGATGGTGAAATAAGCCCCTGCTTATTCCCAACCCACCCTCTGAATCTCTCTCTCCTCCAACATACACACCTTTCACATCATTCTCTCCCCTTCTTCCTCCCAGCGTTCTCTCACTCTGTCTGTCACACGCAGACCACTCTGTTTCCCTCCCCTACACACAGATAGCCCCCAAACACGATTCAGTCATACAGCTACTAGCACCACCATCATAAAGCTCTTTACTTCCCCTTAGGCCCTGGTAAGTGAGACTGCCATAAACATACAGTTAAGGGTTTATTCCTCTTTTACCTGTAAAGGATTAACAAGCTCACATAACCTAGCTGACACCTGACCAGAAGGACCAATGAGGGGACAAGATACTTTAAAATCTGGAAGGGGGAAAAAAACACACACAGCACTTTTGTCTGTGCTGTGTGTGCTTTTGCCGGAAACAGAGAAAGAAGGAACCATCCAACTCCTATAGGGTAGTGAGTATTTAGAGAAGGAATGTGTTAGATTACTTTTATTTTCTTGTTTGTGGGTTCTTTTGCAAATAAGAGGGAAGATAAATGTAGGTTCTTTGTGTAACTTTAAAGTTTTGCCCAGAGGGAAACCCTCTGTGTTTTAAATTGATTGTCTGTGAGACTATCTTTCATCCTTATCTTACAGAAGTACTCCTTTCACCTTTTTTCTTTAATTAAAATTCTTCTTTTAAGAACCTGATTGATTTTTCATTGTTTTAAAGATCCAAGGGTTTTGGATCTGTGTTTACCAGGACTAACTGGTGAGGGGGATTCTCAAGCCTACCTAGGAAAAGGAGTGTAGGGGTTTGGGGGAGGAATCATTCTCAAGTCTGCCCAGGGAAGGGGGTTAGGGACTTAGGAGATATTTGGGGAAAGGCAGAGTTCCAAGTGGCTCTCCCTAAATATTTGGTTAATACTTGGTGGTGGCAGCATACTGTTAACCTAAGCTGGTAAAAATAAGCTTAGGGGGTGTTTCATGCAGGTCCCCACATCTGTACCCTAAAGTTCAGAGTGGGGAGGGAACCTTGACAGAGACAGTGGGGAAAAAAATCACCCAGATCTAGTAGGACTTCTGGGTGACTTTTCAGCTCCACCCTCCCAGGCCTGATGCAGAGGGACTGCAAAAGACTCTTCATCAGCTCCCGAGTCTGTAAGAGTAGGGCCCAGGAGACTCTGCCTTCTTATGGCCTTAGCAGGGTCTGGAGAGTCATCACCCCAACCTTGTATGGGGGCATGGTGGGTGGTCTTCACCTTCCTTTCTGGGCCTCATTGAAGGTCAAAACAAGCCAGTAAGGTGGAAGGAGGAGCTATGGAGTTAGCTGGGAGGGGCTTTTTCTTTACATCAATGGCTGTGGGGTTGGAGCAGTCAGAAAATGGCAACCTGTTAGACCAGTTCCTTGTTACTAATAAGAGACACCCCCCTCCCCCGGAGTGTGCGGTGGAGTGGGGAGGGAATGGTATTTCTTCCTCCTCTGCCTTATCTTGGAGTAGCTACCAGCAATGGCAAAACATATTTGCTCACTTTACAAAGAAGTGTAATCAGAGCCAACAGAAAGCCATGCCCAGGGGATTGGCCTGCCTTCATCTCCCTAATAGGGCAAACCAAAATGCTGAATGCAGGAACCCCTGAACTTTGAGAAAAGTCAGATGTGAACTTTATGCGTCAGGCCCGTCTCTTAACTTAATATGGCTTTTGGAAACCGGCCAGGGTTAGTTCATGAGGGGAAATCACAGACTAGCCCTGAAATTCAGTTTGCAGTGGCTGGTCAGGCACAAATATCCTGAAATTCCAAGAGGGATCCCAACACCCCCACATACATACACGCCCAACCTACCACTTTAGTAACTAGAACTCTTCTTTTCTCTCCCCCCATCCCTTACCTTTAATGTTGAAAATGAAGCCTGATGGCCTTCTCCCCCTCCCACTGTCTCAGAGGACAAATTCCACAGTGAAGGGTCCCGAAGGAAAAGCTAGATAAGTGAACTCTTTGGAGAGGTGCCTTGTATAAGCTGCTGCCTGCCATGAAACCTGAAACATTGGAGGGTATCAGGTTGTCTCCTACCACCACCACCACACTGCAAGATCAGGGAAACAGGCTTATTCTCAGTGACAGCTGTCAGCACTATTGAGCTATAGGACACAGCTGGCACATAATCCTTTGGGAATAGTGAAGGTGTTGCTGTTGTCCTGGAACTGTAGCCTTTTGCAACAGTGAGTCTGGACCCAAACTACTGAGACATGGAAGGTTAAATCCTATTTACCTTTAACACAAATGTTTTTGGCCCGAGGGTCTCAGAGCCCCAACCAGAGGCCAGATTTAAAGTGACAGGTGATAATTTGTGATATATGTTTTTAAAAATTAAAAAAGGCAGTTGTATATTTTATCAATGGCTTAGTATGGGGATGAATAATTTCTAAAAGGATAAGTAATACTGTTACACTAATATTGTTAGATCCAGTGAATTTCTCCAGTGACATGCACAAGCAATTGGGTTAAGGGCAACAGCCTCAGCTCAGAATTTCCTGTTGGGTCTATTCGTTCACTTCATTTGTACTTAACAGGTTCTTCCTGTCTGCTTCTGTTTGATTTTCAAGTTTTCTCCTCTAGCTTTTAGCATAATCCTCCCCCACACAAGTGACCTTTTCAATAATGAAGGTGCTATCAGTTCACTTGAGCTTTTATTTAACCCCGCCTTCAAAGTAATGGGCAGAGGATCAAAACTGTGAGAAAGAAGAACAGCAAATGCTAACTTTACTTTGTTTTTCTTACAGGCTTTGTTTAAGGAAAATTAAGAGGTGTGCTTTGTTATTGGTTCAACGCTCAGGAATTCTCAGTGTCACCATTCTTTTTCTGATTTTGATCATTTAAACAATCTTTTCATGTCCCCCCTCTTTGCTATTAAATTAAATATATGGAGATATACCTATCTCATAGAAATGGAAGGGACCCTGAAATTATCTTATATCTTATCTTAAATTATATTATCTGACATGCAATAGTCTTGAGTTACAGAAAGCTTTCCACTGCCTGTAAATATGTAGCTGATGCCTGTTTAAATGGCAGTTTCACAACCTTTGGTGGTATGCTGTATAATCCAAAAGACAATTGCCAGACCAGAAAGCTCAAGACAGTGTCTGCTCCTGCTATTTAGCTTCTCAATTTTAAATAGCGATAAAGCTTGAGAAAGTTTCTGAGAGAAGTACAATATCAAATTAAATACACTCTATTTACTCAAGAGAGCACACAATTGGTTAGATACCAGAGTGATAGACAAACATAGGTATTTCAACCCATCTCAAGTTGGTCAGATAAGGTGAGAGAGTTGGGAAGTATGACACCTTTGTTCACGTTAGCCAAAAGTGTTTTTTTTTTAAATAGAATCAAAGTTAAGTTCTTAAATAAGTCGCCAAATTTTCAGAAGTGCTGAGCACACAAAAGCTCCCATTGACTTTAATGGGAAATGTCTGATATTCCGTATTTTTTTAAATCCTTAGCTCTTATCGCTAAAGATTACATATAGCAGATGGCATTCTCTGGCCCATTTGTATTTGCATAGTTTAGACACAACAAAACCTGCATCTTGGCAGGAGGTTAGACTAGATGACCTTTGTGGTCCCTTCTAACCCTACAGTTCCATGATTTGACCTGCAAAAATGAACAATTCAGAAAATCTGTCCCTCTACCTTTTTGCTACAATAAAATGTTAAATATACCAAAACAGCAGCATGATTCACACATCCAGATACCTGATACACACATCCAGATCCACAACAGACTGAAGTAGAACGCACTACTGTAAAATATAGTGTGTGGGGAGGGATGTTGGGGTGTGTGTGCATATACGCACACACACTCAAATCAGGAAGAGGAGAGGATTTACAGATTATTTATCAAATTACTATACCTCTGATATTTCCCCAGGTTCATAGCAGTAATCAAAACAGTTTTACCCAGACCACAAACTCTCAAGGGGGAAAAAAAGTATAGGTATCAACCATCTCCGTGTTTGGGTACTCATCAGTAATGGGGCTCTTTCAAGAAACTTTGGGTGACATCCTGCCCCCAAAGAAATCAATGGCAAAACTCCCATTGATGTCTAGGGGGCAGAACTTCACCTTCAGCTATTTAGTATTTGATAAATAGTCTCAACATTTGCCCTGCTTTTCTTTTATAGCAGTTATACTACAACCAGTGGGTTCCCTCCACCCCCAAGCAGGAACCCAGCTTCGATTGTACTGTTTTGACCATATGGATATATGCGTTACTTCCAGTAATCCTGATATACTGGTATCCAACACCTCATCTTTAAAAAACATCTTTAAAAAAACCTACAAAACCTTAAAATGTTTGTTGTCCTTACAACTTTACACATATACACACACAATCATAAAAACAGAAGAATGAGGCCTCTACGAAGCTAGAGCAGGAATTTCATCGTAATTCCGTTCCATTCCTACAGCCCAATTATAAGATTCACAGTGTTCTGCATTTTGTTTCAATAATCTGCATTATAAACCCCCCAAACTCTAGTCTCTACTATATCTGTTTGTTTACTGGGAAAACACCCATTGTATTGGTTCATCTGCAGATTTTGTTAAGTGGTCTGATAAATTGCTGTATCAGTTTTTGCCACTCTCTGGGATTACTTTGATCCTATCCTTATTGCTATAGTAATAATACCTAGCTCTTGTATAGTACTTTTCATTAACAGAGATCGGTATCAATAGCCCCATTTTACAGATATGACAACTGAGATACAAGGAGATCAAGTGACTTGCCAAAGCTTAGTGACAAGTAGCAGAGCCAAGAATAGAACCCAGGTGTCCTGCATGCCAGACCAGTGCTCTTTCCACTAGGATACACTGCCTCCCATAGAAATTCTGGATTACACAATAATTCAAAACATCAGCATGAGTGAGCAATAGTTATTTGATTATTTTAACAAATAATGCCCTAATAGGTCTGCGTATATTAACATGATGAAAGGGGGGAGAAATTGACAATATACTTAGTTTAACGGGACATGTATATACCTGACATTATGACATACTCCTGAAATTCAGAAACAGGAAATATTAATCATTTAACCTACACAGTTAAAGGAAGAAGAGCAAGAGACTTGGTTTTTAATGACATTTTCCACATATCTATTTTTAATTTATCAAGAAAGAGGATACCAAGGAAAACACAGGGTACATCGTGCAGGTCCCAGTAGGATTTTTTTGGGTGAACTGACTGGCAGTTCTTCAGGGCATTGAGATGTAGTGTGAGAAAAGTCATTGCATTATATAGAAATGCTAGAAAAATAGTAGAACAGCAGCAGCAGACAAGGTCATGCCATTCTGTCCTATCTTGTAACTCTACTGTGGTGCAGGAGACTACCCTACAAATCAGATGTGGCATCTCATGAAAACTGTCCTGTAGAGCATGCTCCCTGATGTGGCTAAAAACAAAAAAGCCCCCGTTGTTATATGTATTCTTCCTGAATGATGGAACTTTGATTCAAATGGTGATAAGAGATGCAACAGATTAGCCAAGCACCTGTTTCTAGATGCCTATCCTGTTTTCCTGAGGCCATTAAGAGGCTCAGAAGACAGTTCTAGCTACCAGTAGACAAAGAAGAAAGTGATTATTTTGAGAGAGATATTCACCTGGTGCCATACATAAAACTAGAACATTAAGACCAGTGACAAGAAAATAAAAGTCAATTCATTATGGGCCAGATCCACCCAAACTGGTGCAAGAAAATCTAATTTGCATCATCCTGCACTAGCTAATCCTTTTGAACCATGTGGGCGGTAATTCTACCTATGCTGCCTCAGGGTTTTCAGCAGAATAGGTCAGCTTTTTTTCCACCAAAGTTAAGTGTAGGGACTAATCCTGCATTCCTTGCACGCCCAGAATGCCTCTGATTTCTAGTAAAACCAATGGCAATTCTGGCTACATAAGCAAGGCGGGATCACACCTAATCATGTGCTTTCCTGAACAAAGAGGAATTCACTGAAATCAGTTACATTTTAGTGGGTTTTGGAGTGTATACATCATTGCTTCTGAATTTGGCCCTGTAGCTAAGTTTAAAAACACATTGGATAAAAGTGCTAGTGTCAGAAGGGAGTCCACTCCATAACAATAAGTAACAGGACAATTGGCTAGGCATATTAGGAGGAGTTTATCTGAACTCTCAGATATCAGCTATTGGCCACTGCTGGAGAGAGGATATTGGACAACACAAAACATTGGTCTGGTTCAATGTGGCAAAACCTATAATTCCTAATAGAAGTTTAACTTGACTATTTTTTTAGCCATGGGATTTAATTAGCCACACAAACTCAATTACTATGGTCTCAACATTTGGATGGATTTTCATATAATTGAAATTAAATGGAAGAGACCATTTAGGAATAGGATGGCTTGCCTATCCTTAGGTCCTGCCAATACCATATTGTTTTGAATGGGATGTTATTAAGCCCTAGAACCAATCAGGCTGAGTCACTAGAGTGCAAGCTTTCACCCCTTCCATCTAAAATATTATTCCACTGTTTAATTGATCTCACTGCTTGGGAATCTTTTTGATATCCAGCCTCAGATTTCCTTTGTTCTATTTCATTCCTTTCTTCCTAATTATGTGAAGTGGCTTGATATGTTTCATCTCCCATCTTAGTTCTTGTGCCCTTCAAATACTCTAAAGTGATTGGAAGCCATATTTAAACAGTTGTTCAAAAGAAATATTCTTGACTTTATAGTGGTGTGCAAACCTCAAGTCCAGATAATCTCTACATTTTAGAGATTTATTTTGCCATCATGTCTCTCCATCCCACTTTTCCACATTTGTTCTCATTAATTCAGACATCTTCCTTTAATTATCCCAACTTTCCTTGGTCCTAAATTCATCTGATCAGAACCCCAGGTTTGCTCATTTTCCTTTCTACAAATACCAACCGTTCTGATTGTTCCTCCAACCAATACCAAGTGGCTCCCATCCCCTATCTAGGGTATCTCTTGTTAATCACCATAATGAGGATGTTTTTGAGTCCCACCCACCTTAATTTAGCTGGTATTCTGCCAGATCTATGATGGGACCCAGGTCTCAAGAAATCTGGTAGTTTTGCCAAGTATTTCATTCCTTGAGACTGAGATACTCGTAATTCACTGCATGCCTCTGAGCCTGGGAAAAGCCCAGAGTGCAGAAGATATGAAGACAGCAGCAAACAATGCAGACAGCTGGACAGGATGAGTTCCCTCCATTGAATTTGAGATGTCAAAGAAAGGGGATCGCTGTTAGGTGTAGAGTGTGTATTGGGTAGTGGACAGGTGACTTATCCAAGCTTTTCAAATGTTTGGATCAGGTTGGTGTTATAGCTGAGTGTCACTTTGTCATTTAAAAAAAAATCTCTTGTAAATGTGTTCTGTATTGTCAGTTGGTTAAAGTGGTTAGTATTAAAATTAAGACATGCATATATGTATTATAAAACAGAGTAGAAGATTTATACCTGTCATTTAAATTACACAGATCAACAGCAAAGATCTAATTCATATTGTAGACTAAGAGCTCCTAAGGTCTTCTAAAAATTAAAGTCAGTCTTGAACCACACACACACTTAAGCATTAGAAACCAATTTTTTAAAAGGGTTTGAACTAAAGGCCAAACCAGTGGGCTTTGGGATTAATCATTTAAATGAACACAACTGTTAAAAAAGTGATCAAACTATTTTCCCCACAAAACTGTTTAAAATAAAAAACTTGCTCATGGGCTGAAATCTTATCCAATAAGGCAAATTTTAAACCCAAAGTGAAGTTTTGCATGTGAGATAGAAACTCTGATATTCTGAGGTTTAACACACATGCTGACAGGCCTCATGACGTTGAGAAGAGCAGTGATGCTATATGTTCTCTGGGTGCCATCATATGATGTCAGTTAGAGAAGCAAAGCTTCCAGAGACTGACTAGTTCTTTTTAAAAAATGTATGTTTGTTTTCTTCTGAAAGGGAGGCAATTTGTGCTGGTTATGTTGTCAGTTGACAACGGGTTGTGAGAATGTGCAATCAAGCTTCTAAGCAGTGTTTTCTTTTGTTTTCTATTCTTGGTTGGATGCCCCTTTTAACCTTATCAAAGCAGTTAAATTTCTTCAACCTATCAAGCTGAGCCATGTCAGCATCTTAAGACAGCCGTTGCCGACATGGCTGAGCAGAGCTGAATTGATCTTACAACCCCCAGGACATTCTGCACAGCACGAATGCTCGACACTACCACCACATGCTTGATTTAAAGTTCAGACCTTTCTAGCTCATTGTTGACGAGACAAAATGTCCTGTGCCACTAACATTATTTGAAAATCTTTGTTGCCATAATTGTTATTATAGTAACTTCAGATATTGGGGGGAGGGGAGCAGAAGGGAAAGGGGGAGACAGATGCCTTGTTACATTCTGCTGATTAAATCAAAACCTGCCTAGCTGACAAGGCAACAATTATACAATGGTTATATTAGTCACAGGAGCACTACAGACTTTGGTTCACAAGTCTATTAATGTATCAACTTGGTCTCCATTTGTACACGTGCAGCTTGGCATGTGCTGTCTTCCACACACACAAGTTACAGTTTATGCATACAAGTGACTCAATTTATGTATGCATAACCCATGGTTAACCCTTCTGCCAGGTGGAGTCGGCAGCAACAAGGGCTGGATTCAATATCTAGGAGTTTCTTTTTAACAATACAAAATAGAACCACCTTAAGCCCGCAACCAGCAATCTGGGAAAATTAAACACCAACCCTAGGCTCCTCTGAGAGGCAATACTTCCCCTATCTCAAGCACTAAGTCTGTGTATAGCAAAGAAAACTTATTAAAAGAGAAAAGGAACCCAGCATTAATTTGGGGAAACACCATAATCGTGATTTGAAAGCACAGAGCCATGAAAAAACACCCACCCAGAGTACACTAGGCAGCGTCCTTTGCCTCAACTTCTCATTGAGTGAGAAAGTTTGACAAACAAGTGTTCCTTTAACACACCACTGCCTTCTCCCTCCACTGTACTCCTCTCACAGTTGCTACCTTGGTCAGTGAAGCCCCAGAGTTCCGAGGTGCATTCACTTGAGTTCACCTCCCACCCGGGAGGAGGGGGAAAATATCAAGCAACACCTCACCTGTTGCAGCTGCCGCTGCAAACACATTTGCCACTATTCACTCTACTGCTGCCATCAGCGTCCCACTGTGGCCGCTCCTGGCTACTGTCCTGCTGCCACCACTGTTCCTCCGTTGCAACATCACATTCTGAGGTCCTACCACTTAACCCAACTCTCAGTGATTTCAGTGGGTAACCTCACTACTTGTGCAGGCTCTTTCACTGCCACATTGTCCCATCCCATATCTAAGGCTCAACACCCAGTTATCAATTAGTTCAGCTCTTGTGATCACTGAACAAAACAAGGACTCTCAGTTGAGCCTAATCAGCTTCATTTTTAAACAGTGCAGAATCAACTGGTGTCTAAGACTCCTTAGGCAGACCTTTTCCTTCATACTCTACAGCAGGGGTTGGCAACGTTTGGCACGCGGCTTGCCAGGGTAAGCACCCTGGCAGGCCGGGCCAGTTTATTTACCTGCTGATGCGGCAGGTTCAGCCGATCGCAGCCCCCACTGGCTGCGGTTTGCTTCCCAGGCCAATGGGGGCAGTGGGAAGCCGCGGCCAGCACATCCCTTGCCATCACCGCTTCTCGCTGCTCCCATTGGCCCGGGACGGCGAACCACGGCGAGTGGGGGGCTGCGATCGGCCGAACCTGCTGCGTCAGCAGGTAAATAAACTGGCCCAGCCCGCTAGGGTGCTTACCCTGGCAAGCCACGTGCCAAACGTTGCCGACCTCTGCTCTACAGCTTAAAAGTTAGAATACCTTGGAACTGGACAAAGTTTTCAGAGGCCTTCTCTTTTGTGCTCACTCAAAATTTGCATTCATTCCTCCTTTTGTCCACATTAGGTTAGAACCATTTACAGAGTGGCCACTTGAATATAACATATGATTATTGGTGAATTAATTGGAATGCAGTTACCTGACAGGCAAATCTGAATATTCAAATATAACTTTTGCACCAGGAAACAAGTACATGTACAGACAATCAAGGCCTTTGAATGCAGTAAGGTTTTCTTTTTTTGCATCTCAAAGTTAAGGGTCAGACCTTCATCATACAAGCACTGTGCACCTGGAGCGGGACTTGTTTCCAGTGTATAAGTATCTTCTCAGGGAGAAAATTCTGGGTACTAAAGGGATTTTCAATCTATTAGAGAAAAGCATAACAAGAACCAATGTCTGGTTGCTGAAGCTGAAGCCAGACACATTCAAATAGGAAATAAGGCACAATTTTTTAACAGTGAGGACAATTTACCATTGGAACAGACTACTGGGGAAGTGGTGAATTCTCTGTCTCTTGATGTCTTCAGATGAGGACAGGATGCCTTTCTGGAAGATATGCTTTAGCCAAACACATTATGTTTTTAGTCAAACACATACTGGATTAACAGGATAAAATGTAGCAGAGGATAGACTACAGCTAATGGTCCCTTCTGGCCTTAAGCTTTACAAATCTATGAACCTGAGGAAGAGGGGATAGGAAAGGCAGCTTTACATTGCCCAGTCCATGGGACTGCTCCCAGTTCCATTTAGAGCAGCCTCACTGTACA
Organism: Trachemys scripta elegans; assembly: GCF_013100865.1. Lineage (NCBI taxonomy): Eukaryota > Metazoa > Chordata > Testudines > Emydidae > Trachemys > Trachemys scripta. The sequence continues at coordinate 46,811 of NW_023260528.1, forward strand.
ATCTCAGGGCTGCTCCAAGAGTACGTCTATACTTACCTCCGGGTCCGGCGGTAAGCAATTGATCTTCTGGGATTGATTTATTGAGTCTTGTCTAGAAGCGATAAATCGATCCCAGATCAATCCCGGAAGTGCTCGCCGTCGACGCCGGTACTCCCGCTGCGTCAGAGGAGTACGCGGAGTCGACGGGGGAGCCTGCCTGCCGCGTCTGGACCCACGGTAAGTTCGAACTAAGGTACTTCGACTTCAGCTACGTTATTTACGTAGCTGAAGTTGCGTATCTTAGTTCGAAGTGGGGGGTTAGTGTGGACCCCAGGCACAAGTTGCACCACTTCTGGGGCTGTAAACTGTGTGAGTAATGGAGCACAGCATGCTTCAGCCATGTCCCCAATATACCATCTCACCCACTGCCCGGGGGAAGAGGAGCACATGTGGAGAAAGAGATGGTCATGAGATTCTGCCGTGCCAGAGAAATCCCTTGTTGCCTACTTAGGGTGATTTTAAGTCAGCTTTGCATCACTATAGTAATGCAAAGGGGACTTAGTGGGGTTGAAAATCTGGTCCAAGGTCTATAAAATCCTGTGGTTACTACTTTTAACAAGTGTTTCTCTTTGAATCACCACTCACAAAATGTCTATTTACTCTATTTCAAAAGGAACAATCCAGAATCCTTGTCCATCAGTAGATATTTGTATGAATTGCCCACACAGTTATTAAATCACAAGGGAAGAAGGTACTCAGAGCCTGGACTGGGTTTAGTGCTAGTGGACTCAAAGGAGATAGCCAATTTGGAAAAGAATCTGAATACCCCATGACCCATAGCAAACAGAAAGTAAAATCCTACAGGGCCAGTAGCCAGCTTTGAAATGAGTAGGTAGTGAAGAAAACTCCTGTCTTCTATACAATATGGAAAAATAATTATTTACAGATCAAGAATTAAAATGGGTTTTGGGTTTGCTTCTCAAGTGATGATGCTGTTGCCATGGGGAGGGGTACTGTATAACCTAGATGTGTAGAAGTGAAAGAACAACTGTATGAGATAATTATTACACTGTCCTGATTTTATTTTCCAGAAAGTAGGCACATGATTTTGAATTATTCATTCATCTATCAAATCATAACTCATTGAAGCAACTCATTGATTCTGGAACTTGATTTCTGAAGCATTCTGGACCTCACCTATTTTAGGTAAGAGGAGGATTTTGATTTAAATTGGTTTTCTTGCTCAAATTTGTGTTTAATGATTTATACATTTCCAGGCTGCAGTTTATTCAGACCCCAAATCACGTTTTAAATATTTTAGGGAACATTCAAAAAGACATTTGAGTAGAATTCTATTAGCTTGTGCAGATGCAATTGGTTGGAAAGTAATTTTATTTATATCCACACCGTGATGCATAGATTCTTGCATAATCACAGTCATTTTATTGGAAAGTTTTTTATTAAATAAAAAGGACACTGAAATGCTAAGATTACATGTTGTCCCTCTTTAATTAGTCAATCAGAATAAGAAGCCAATCAAAAGGAATGATGGTTTGTAAAATACTTTTATCTTTGTGTGCAAAGATAATGATTTCCTCAGTAGCTGCTTTTTGAGGAGCTCAGATTAGAGGCAACAACATTACAGACACTAGCCCTCCTTTGTTTACTGAACCCAATGCTGAGCAATAAAATAACCCACAACCTAAAACTGTTGGCATATGCTCTGTGCCAAGCTTTTCCCTAATGATGCAGAAGTGAATCAAAACTACTAGAAAGTACATACATAAACCAAGCAAGCAACAGGGGTCATAAAATAAAGATTTGTTCATCTGTGATTGCAGAAACAAAGTTTTTGTACGTGCATCTGTCAGGAAAGAGTGCCATTCCTTATGGAAGACAAATGGAAGGGAGGTAAGATGGATGTCAGTATAATACTTTTTGCCTTTTTAAAATCCAGAGGGCCCTCCTGCACCCTGGAGGATCATCACATATAGTGACAGAGATTCTAGAGCCAATAGAACTTGGGGAAGCAGCAGTACTGGTGGATGCTCCACCATCCATAGCCCTTTCACAGTATGGATGAGTCTACATGGATCGGAGGGTGGGGGGTGTCCTCCAAGGCAGAAAGAGATGAAGCAGGAGTCAGGACTACTACACTAAATATGCTCCCTTGTCACTCTGATCCTTCTAAGCAGAAGTCTGCCTCAGACTGAACATTCCTCCTGGTAGCATTACTTGGAGCATGGGGGCAGGATGCAGGTACATGGAAAAGTCACTGACTGGGAAGGTGCATGGAAAGCAGGTTCTTGGTCCTACCAACCAGGAGATCCTCTAGAAGGTATTTGCTGCCTGTACAGGTGCACTCTAGATGAACTTCTCCATTACCTAGGCAACTGGTTGGGCATGGCAGAAAGATGTCACAATTGTTCATCTTTTTACACTCAAGCTGGTGGCTTGAACTTATAAAAATAGTATATTTCCAAAGATTCATTTTTACTCATAGAAAGCCTACAGAATTCTAACCTGGTCTGGGCTTTTACAAACCAATCAAACCCAACACTTCAGTGATTGTCTAACTGACAGGATGAACAGACAGGTCAGTCTTGCCTGAGACACCTGGACACCTTTGTAATGCACCACTCCGAAAAATTATAAGGATTGATTCATGACAGGCTATGAATTTTGTTTTATCTGTATAATGCTTTCAAACTTCTTTATGCTGTTCAATATACAACTCATTGATAATAGGGTTATGTATATAGAACAGTTTAAAAAAAAGTGTGTTATGCCACTCTCTTTGAAGGGGTTAACTGGTCATGGGCATTTTAGATATCTTATAGGTTTTTACTGTTTTCCTAGTGGATGCGTTTTGAAAGTTTTATTATATATTTTTTAGTTTGCTGCTATGGGTGAAGAGATCAAAGGAGGACACTGTATAGTAGCCCCTGTGTCCTGAAGTGAAATTATGATTCAGTTATTAGCTCTGCTACTCAGTAGCATACATGAACTAATGCAGCATCTATCCACTTTGCCTTATCTATTGTGACAAGCCTCCAGGGGGCTGATCCATGTGAAATTCATTTCACATCTCATTCATTGAGTGCCTGGGATTTGAAAATACCTTTCTGCTCTTCTAGGTTTCAATAAGCCAGCCTGCACAGGCTCATTGCCTTCAAAAAGAAAGTAAACTTCTGCAGAGAGGGTTCTTCACATTTTGTCAGGTACCACAGGAGATATAGTCAGCATCATTTCAGGAGATATGCATGTGCTTATTCAGGACAAGGCTGATTTAGATGATGATCAGAGGTTCCAGAGCAACAGAATTATTTATTTTACACTAGATACCATGTATCTCATCACATAAAAAGAATATACACAGACATCTGTAGGCCTGGAACATAGATGAAGAGTCCCACCTTGCAGCCTCCCATTCACTATGAAACTACCATGCCACCATTAGAGTGCTTGTCCATGTGATGTTAGCATACCTTAACTTACTTCAGTGAGCGTTCTGCTTGAGAAAGGACTGTACGATCAGGCCCAGCATTTGTTCTAGACAGTATTTCTCATATTTGGCGAACATCCAAGCACACTGTGGAGTAATGAGGGGTGGTTCAGTATCTCTGGAACAGCCATTGTGGACCAAATTATGCCCTTTTGGTTGTCTATGCAAACCCACTAAAGTCAATGAGTAAAACCATAACAAGATTTAGCTCTAGGTTTTTAGGGATAGGTCAAATGGAGACTTAGACAAGGATCTATTTCCTATGAGGAAAGTTAGGCATGTGGATAAGTCTTTTCAGGTTCAAGGCCATTACCAGGGGAATATTGCTAGGACTGCATATTTTGCATAACAGAATAAAAAGGTAAACACATTCATAATTGCAAACCAATGATAGAGCTTCACAAACAATGGCAGTGGTCAGAAGACAAGAATGAAGATTTAGGACTTGATCTCAACAGAGCACCATACAACCACATGGGAAAAGACCTTAAGTTGCATAAATATCAGTGCTAAGCCCATTGCAGGATCAGGGTTGAGATATTATTGTTTTTTATTTGTTTTTTTTAAAGAGCCTAATAGAGTGCTCTAGGCACACAGTAGGATTCCAATAATACCCACAGCTAGCCCCAGAAAAGTAAATGAAAACAGTTTGATGCTACATGTCCTTTGATAGCCTTGAATCAGAGCACATGGATGTGGAATAGAGGAAGGGGGAGATTGAATGGCCCCAAGTGGGTACTGTTAGCAACATCTGGGATGAGCAACAGGATATCCACCCAGCGAAAATATATTCTAGTATGTCGTTGATATATGGGTTATTTGGAAACATAACACATTGGTTCTTCCAAGTCAACTACATACATTAAAAATGATACCAATATAAATGCTACTATGACTATCCCTGTTCTTCAACTTCCATTTCTACACTGTCTTTGGCCCCTTGTGTCTTCCCTGCTTCCTTTACAATAACAGTCCTACACTTCCAATATAGATATTTGGAGAGACTTTTCAGTTACATACAATGCATTTAAAAATATGATGATGCCGTATGATACTAAGAGGTAAAACAGTAACAGTGATGTACTTTTCTGAATGAGGATTTTTTTTTATTGCTGGTTTAAATAATGATTCAGTGTGCAAGTTAATCTTAAGGATGTGTCACCTTTAGAGCTGGCTGGATACCAGAATTTCTGTTCTATGTGAAATACTGACATTCTGAAAAAAATAAAATGATGAAATTTCAGAGTTCCCTGCAAAATGAAATGTTCCAATGGTCCCCAATTTTGATTAAAACATTAAATATATAATATATAAAGTGTTTTAATAAAATGAAATTAATCAAAGGACACTAATGAAACATTGACTTTTTCCCATTGAAAAACTGTTAAAACTGACATGTTCCTGGGAACTGTTTTGATTTTCCCAAACCTGCTTTTTCAAGAAACGACAGTTCTAAAATGTTTTGACCTGCTCTAGTCACTACATTTATAGTTATTTACCCTTTAGTAAATAAGGGACCATTAATATTTGGGTTTTACCTGTCTATGCTCAAATTGGTGACCTTTCTATGTATCACCTACAATGTGCAGAGTTAGCAAACATTCAGATGAATAGTTACCTTGTTTTACCTTATGCTTCTTCAATTTTGCTATCAAAATTTGCTGGCAGAAAACTTTACTTCTGGTATTCAATCCCTCCAACAGCTCATGAATTACCAAATACATGAGACTGGTGGATTAAAACCCCAAGTAATAAAACCCTGGGACTCTCTTTCATACAATAGTTTCCCAACAAGTACCATTTCTTGCTTGAAACTGCCTTGGGTTTCCTCAGTTCCTATAATAATTCTGTGCACTGCCTCTCCCTGCCTGATTCTCTAGTATTGGTTTTCAGTCTTCAGAAGGTCTAGAAAATGACTATTTATTAGAACCTTTGTGTCTTCAATTATGAACTCTACCCTGCAGTGATTTTGTTTAACATTTTCTGTCTGTTGTAAACCAACCTACAGTAAATCATAATATAGAGTAATTTTTCTGTGTTTCTGAGCTATGAATTAAACCATTAGCCTCCCTTTTAAAAAAAAAGTTCTCTCCCACTGCAGCCACATTTCTCTTGACAAAAATGGTACTGAAGTATCATGAAAATTTTTTAGATATACACACACACCCTAGAACAGAAAACTTAAAACAAGTTAAAATTGCTATGTGACAACAATGGCTTTCCCCATCACATTATTTGCAAAACCCAAGCATTTAAAAGCAAGGGAATGAATAGTTAAGGAGATAATAAATTGTACAATGCCCACATAAAACACACACAATTCTTATGAAATATTTAGAAATGCATATTTCTTCACAAAACAGCAATCAGAACTTTAACTGTGGGAAGGTTTTAATGTATATTTATCAACTTGTTTTCAGAAGTTAAAGATTTTCCTAGAAGTGGCATTGTTAAGTGGGAAAGATCAGTTGTTAGATTTTTCAACTGACAATATAATTTTTTAGTAAAGTGCTTAGACTAATGTTTGAATGTAGTTTAATAGGAATGTATATAGTATCAGCTTATGGTAAAGGCACGTATAGCTGTAGATTTGCTTTTGACAGCGATAAACAGCAATGTGTGCATCTGTTGTCGATTTATATTTTGAGATTACAGATGAAAGAATAGTATTTATTTTTGTTCCCAATTAAAGTGATATGCACTGCAGTACACGGTTTATGTGGGCAGCATAAGATTTACAGTATCCTCCGCTATTTGGTGCTGTGCTTTTGGGTCCTTGGCTTTCGTCAGGGATGTGATGTATCTATCAATCATTGACAATTATCCATCTTAATTATAGAAACTTTTATTTTTAGGGTTTTCCAGCTTTCTTTCCTAAAAAAACCAACCTCTTTTGAGGAGGAAATGAAAACATGCTAAAATATTTAAATAAATGAAATTCCCAGGTCACAAGATAATTAAAGTTAAAAGTAAACGGCACTTGTCAAGCTAAAAGTGGCTTTGGTGAAGCCCTGCTAAAAAAAAAAAAGAAACCCCTTGTTCTCCAGCAAGCTAATTTAGCCATGAGTATATGTGCAGCACATCCTCACTTCACTCTGAATGCTGGTAGAATGCCAAAACCAGGATAGCTACCAGGATATCTAAGTATCACATCCAAGATTTGGACTTCGGCTCCACAGCCAGTGTCTAACCAACTTAACTACAGTACCTCCTCTTTGCCAGTTCCTTCAGAGTTTGCTCATATGGCTTGCATTCTATTCTTTTGATCATCTTTGTCACTCACCTCTAGTTCCTTTCCAGTTCCTCTACATCCTTTCTATACATGGGTAACCAAAATTGGACACAGTATTCCATCTGAGGCCTAACCAATGCCGATTACTATCACCTCCCATGACTTGCATGCTGTGCCTCTGTTAATGCAACCCAAAATTGAATTTGCTGTTTTTGCAACAGCATCATATTGCTGACGCATGTTGAGGTTGTGATCCACTACAACTCCTAGATCCTTCTCAGCAGTGCTGCTGCCAAACCAGTTTTCCCCCATTCTGTGTTTGTATATTTGGTTTTTCTTCCCTAAGTGTAGCACCTTACATTTGTCTTTGTTGGATTTCATTTTGTTTTCTATAGCCTAGTTCTCCAATTTGTCAAGATTCTTTTGAATTTTAGCTCTATCCTTAGCTCCAAAGTGTTTGCAGTACTCTCAGCTTTATGTCATGTGCAAATTTGATCAGTATGCTCTCTATTCCTACATCCAGGTCATTAATAAAGATGTTAAATAACACTGGACCCAGAACAGATCCCAGTGGACCCCCACTTCAGACCTTCTTTCAATCTGACATCATTCCATTAATAGTTATTCTTCGTTTGAGGCTGTTTAACCAATTATGTATCCACTTAATTGTAGTTCTACCAAACCCGCATTTCTCCAGCTTACTTATGAGAATGTCACGTGGTTCTGTGTCAAAAGCCTTATTAAAGTCTAGGTGTATTATGTCCACCGCATTCCCCCTATCCACAAAACCAGTTTCATTGTCAAAGAAGGAAATCAAGCTGGTTTGGTATGACTTATTCTTAGTAAATCTATGCTGGCTGCTAGTGATCACCCCTTCATTCTCCAGGTATGCAACAAATTGAATGTTTTATACATTGCTCTAGTAGCTTCCTAGGTATCAAGGTCAGGCTGACTGGTCTATAGTTCCCTAGCTCCTCCTTTTTCCTCTTTTTAAAGATGGGCATTACATTAGTCCTTCTCCAGTCTTCCAGGACCTCTCCTAATATCCATGAGTTTGTAAATTTTATTACCAGTGGCTCTGAGATTTCTTTATCTAATTCCTTCAGCACCCTAGGGTGAATAGCATCAGGCCTTGCTGACTTGAATTCATTCAGATTAGTCAGAAGATCACTGATGTGTTCTTTACTTATTCTGATCTGCATCCCTTCCCTTTTATTGTCTATTATAATTTGCTATTTGTCTGGTCAGGCTATATTTTGTGTGAAGACTGAAGCAAAGTAGACATTGAGCAGCTCTGCCTTCCTATATTCTGTTACCAGCTCACCTTCTCCATTGAGCAGTGGACCCATGCCATTCCTGATCTTTCTTTTTTGTCTGACATATTTGTAGAACCCCTTCTGGTCGTCTAACATTTCTTACCAGCTTGTAATTCACTCTTTGCCTTGGCATTCCTGATTTTGTCCCTACATGCTCACATATTCCAAGGTATACTTCCTTAGTGACATGTCCCTCCTTCCATTTCCTGTATGTATCCCTCATCACTGAAGCTCTCTGTGCCTTAGTCATGGCATCTGAAAAGCATGGATTTGCCCTTATTCAGTGTACTGTAGCTCTCAAAGCACCTTTGTAATAATTGGGCCTACAAATTTACCCTGATTATGATTCAACTGTAAAAAGCGAGTGTAAAAAACTGACCACCATTCCCTTTGTGGGTCCTTAAAGAAAGAGACAAAAAACCTGGTTATTGGAATGTGCTTCACCATAATCGCTGCTACCCTCATCATCTCCTGAGACACTGGACCTTTGTCAACCAAATACTGAAAGATGTCCTGACCAGACTGGGCCAGAGAGAGGAACCCATCTGACATTGCCTCCTCTACTGGCTCCAGCTGAATCCCAACCACCACTAGGATGAAAAAGGATTGAACTGTACAACAAATTTGTAGATCAAATTGCAAAGGATGAATTAGGAATAAAATTAGAAAGTCCAAAGCACAAAACGAGATTGAACTAGCTAAAGACATAAAAGGTAACAAGAAAACATTCTACAAATACTTTAGAAGCAAGAGGAAGACAAAGAATAGCGTAGGCCCATTACTCAGTTCGCAGGGTGTGAGTGTGGGGCAATAACAGAAAATGTGGAAATGGCAGAAGTGCTAAATGACTTTGTTTCAGTTTTCACCAAAAAGGTTAGTAGTGATTGGATGTCTAACATAGTGAATGCCAGTGAAAATGAGATAGGATCAGAGGCTAAAATAGGGAAAGAACAAGTTAAAATGACGTAGATAAGTTAGATGTCTTCAAGTCCCCGGGGCCTGATGAAATACATCCCAGAAAACTCAAGGGACTGACTGAGGAGATATGAGCCATTAGCCATTATCTTTGAAAAGTCATGGAAGATGGGAGAGATTCCATAGGACTGGAAAAGGGCAAATATAGTGCCCATCTATAATAAGGTAAATAAGGACAACCTGGGGAATTGCAGACCAGTCAGCTTAACTTCAGTAGCTGGAAAGATACTGGAGCAAATAATCATGCAATCGATTTGCAAACACCTAGAAGATAATGAGGTGATAAGCAACAGTCAGCATGGATTTGTCAAGAACAAATCATGTCAAACCAACATAATAGCTTTCTTTTACAGGGTAACAAGCCTTGTGGATGGGGGCGGGGAGAACCAGTAGATATATCTTGACTTTAATAAGGCTTTTGATACTGTCTCACATGACTTCATAAACAAACTAGGGAAATACGACCTAGATGGAGCTACTATAAGATGGGTACATAACTGGTTGGAAAACCATTCCCAGAGAGTAGTTATCAGTGGTTCACAGTCAAGCTGGAAGGGCATATTCAATGAGGTCCCACAAGGATCAGTTCTGGGTCCAGTTCTTCATCAGTGATATAGATAATAGCATAGAGAGTACACTTAAAAAGTCTGAGGATGATACCAAGCTGGGAGGGGTTGTAAATACTTTGGAGGATAGGACTAAAATTCTAAATGATCAGGATGAACTGGAGAAATGATCTGAAGTAAATAGAATGAAACATAAAATTCAATAAGGACAAATGCAAAGTACTCCACTTAGGAAGGAACAAGCAGTTGCATACATATAAAATGGGAAATAACTGCCTGGGAAGGAGCACTGCAGAAAGTGCACAGAATCTGGGGGTCATAGTGGATCACAAGCTAAACATAAGTCAACAGTGTAACACGATTGCAAAAAAATCCAAACATCATTCTGGAATGTACTGTATTAGCAGGCGTATCGTAAGCAAGACATAAGAAGTAATACCTCCTCTCTACTCTGTGCTGATTAGGTCTCAACTGGATGCCACATTTCAGGAAAGATGTGGACAAACTGGAGACAGTCCAGAGAAGAGCAACAAAAATGGTTAAAGGTCTAGAAAACATAACCTATGACTGAAGATTGAAAAAAATTGGGTTTGTTTAGGATTCCCAACTTTCTAATTCCAGAAAACTGAACACCTTTGCCCTATTCACTGCCCCACCCTTTCCTCAACGTCCTGACCCCCGCTCACTCCATCTCCCTCCCTTCATTGCTTGCTCTCCCCCACGCTTTCTTACATGCTCATTTTCACTGCAAGGCCCAAACAGGCATATTTATTGTTTTGACAGATGTATTATGCTAAGTTTAGGTTTTATTTGTTATAGGATGCTAGAGCTGGCAGCAAAATAGTCAAAAAGGGTAATTTTAAAAAAAATGAAATTTCGCAGTGATTCTTTCCCTCCCCTCTTCCCATTTTTCATAAACAGCTCCATGTCTTTTGTTCACTAAAGTTATTGTAATTTTGTGTCTGGAATTAGGAGCACACATTATCACAGCTGCAATGGGTCCATTAAAGTCCCACTCCTGATGCCCAAATACAAATCCACAGAGCACAACCACATATCCAGATATCTATATAAATAAATCTGTAGAAACTAACACCTACACCTACATGCAGATGTATTCACGTGTATACATCTAGCATGCACTAACACATATACTTCTAGACCCCGACTAAGATCAGGGATCCAGGTTGGTGATGGAGGTGTGGGGGGGTTGGGACGGGGAGGGATGCAGTGACGGGGATGGGTGTGTAGCCCCATTCCCAGCACTTGGAGGTGGAGATACACATACCTCGAACTCCTGGGTGCAGACTGTGGTTCACCGCCGGGCATGCGCCGCAGTGCGAGCCCAGCCACATGAGGAGCGCGAGGAGAAGAGGGCTGGGAAGCAGCAGGAGAGGCGCTCACCACGCGACCCCTCAGCAACCACCTGCTGAGTGCTTGTGCTAGTGCCTCCCCTGCCCTGACCCAGCCAATGGGAGCTGCGCCTACAGGCCGGGGGTGGGGCAGCATGCAGACCCCCCTCCTAAGGCTAGGAGCCGGACATGCCATCTGTTTCCTGATTTGGGAGCTGCGCAGTGCAGCAGCTAGCAGGGAGCCTGCCACCCTGCTGCGTGGCGTAGCTGTGCTGCCAACCGGACAGTCAACAGCCTGGTCAGCAGTGCTGACCGGAGTCACCAGGATTCCTTCTTGACCAGGTGTTCCGGTCAAAAAACAGACACCTAGTCACCCTAGGTTTTTTGGTTTGGAGAAGAGAAGACTGAGAGAAGACATGATAAGAGTTTTCAAGTACATAAAAGGTTGTTACAAGGAGGAGGAAGAAAAATTGTTCTCCTTAATCTCTGAGGATAGGACAAGAAGCAATGGGCTTAAACTGCAACAAGGCCAGTTTAGGCTGGACATTAGGAAAAATTTCCTGTCAGGATAGTTAAGCATTGGAATAAATTGCCTAGGGAGGTTGTGGAATCTCCATCAGTGGAGATTTTTTAAGAGCAGGTTAGACAAAAATTTGTCAGGGATGATCTAGTCCTGCCATGAGTGCAGGGGACTGGACTATATGACCTCTTGAGGTTCCTTCTAGTCCTATGATTCTATGTACTGAGAAGCAATACCAACAACCACCTTAGTTCACTGTAAAATACCATGCAAGAGTACAGAATTGATTATTAAAGCTATGACATTGGCTTCTTAGGGGTAATGCCATAAATGGTCACTGGGTTTACATTCCTAGGTCACCACTAAAAGTAGCCATCTTTGTACTATACCAGCCCATATGTTAAAGAAACTTTATTTATTGTAGTTTATTTCGACCAGCACAGCTGAACATTACAGTCCTTTCCTTACTGTGGTAGGACACCATTCTCAGCATGAGTTTTGTGCAATGACCCAATTCCTGCATGAAGGATTGAAAGCAGATATATATGTCTGAGATCTTGTTTACCAGCAGGAAGAAATGGAGTGATCAGGATTATTTCAGAGTTTTAACATACGCTGTTATTCCCAAACAAAAGAAAAGAAGAAAGAAAAGAAAAGGCCTACTGTAATCTGAAGCAGAAGCCATGTTATGCTCTTTATGAAATCAAAGATACAGACAAGGATGTATTCATTCCTAGCTTCATAATACATGTGGGGATCACTTTACATAAAAGACACCAATGCTATCTAATATTTTTGCGTAACAGCATACTTTCTTGTTCACCACTGATTTTTTTTCCCCTTTGCTGTTGGGATTCCTCAAGGATCTATACTAGGGACTCTTGACCTGACTTCAGGGTCACTTGCATTGACATGAACTGGACCTGTGGGGACTCATCAAAACAGAAAAAAAAAATCAAGCCACTGTCCTTTTTATTCTCTGCTTCTTCTTCTTTTGGAGATTTCAATATATCCAGCCAGCATAGTGTGGCTCAGGAAACAATTAGCTAAGTCTACAAATTAGTTGTGGCAATTAAATTGCTTGTAATTGCCTAGTGTTGTGATATTTATACATACAGAAATTATTAGATGTATGAGATAAAAGCCTTTAGACAAAAGAGCACTTAACTTTCAAATGCATATATACATTTTCCATATAAACTAGGCTGAGAGCATATTAAGAGCTACATTTAGACCCAAAACAAAAGATATAAAAAGGTAAATTTGCATGTGCACCCATGAAACCATAAAACTCCTCAGACTGTGAGCTCCTCAGAGCCAAGATCCTCCTGTCTGTGTGAGTGAAGAATCTAGAACTTATAAGCACTACTCTAAATAATTTGATTTTCTTCATGTTTCTGTACGAAATTTTCTAGGTTTTACTTTTAAAAGAAAAGAAGATTTAAGAAATTTCAGGAGATTTCTCTCTGCACTCAGACACTTTACAAGCAGCACAGGGAATCAGAAATTCACATTATTCAATATCTGTCAAGGCCAGTATAGTCTTTCTCGAAGGCCTCTGGGATTCCGTGCACTTCCTGGAGTCTGCAGGGAAACCTAAAGACTCTCTTTGGTCTATTGGAGCTATAGCACAGGTTCTATAAGATCAGCAGAGGCTCTATGCATGGTCTTTAAATGGCTCAACAGTTTGTTGAATCTGTTCATGCTTGTTCTTCACATTTTCTAAAAGCTCTTTTTTGAGGCCCTTAGGGGCTACATTCTTCTTCAGGCCTACAGGCATGTCTGAAAATGTGAACCATTTCATTCATGTGGAGCAGCTCTCCCAGATATTCTATGGTGTCCAGAAGATTCTCAAAGTTTATTAGGGTACACATCACACACAGCTGGATTTTCGAAGGTGCTGAATGGTTTGACTTCAATGGCAGTTGGTGGTTGCGGGGCACCTCAAACACAAGCCAACACATTCTAGTTCTATAGGCAATTCCCAATTACATAACACCACCCCAAATCCAACAAGGTTGTGCAACATATTAGTGACATCTTTATGTTCAGAATGCAGGTTATGTTGGTTGGGAAAGGAAGATCCTTGTACAACTCCTCATATCTATATTCTCTGTGAAGAATATCCGTACTCCAGTTGTCAAAATAGTTTGCAACTTTGGGATCCTCTTTAGCTTCTTGTTATATCTTGTACTCCAGCAGCTAAGGATGAGAATACATTCTTCCATCAATGCCTGGCCAGAAGGCTCCATCTTCTCTTACCAGGTTCTGATCTGGTAACAGTCATCCAAGCATCATGATATCTAAGCTTGATTATTGCTGTTCACTATACCCAAGAATGCAGTGGCTGGTAGGCAAATGCAGACCCTGCCTCTACAATGGGTTCCAGTCCAGAGACCCTAGGACAATCAGCCAAAATCTGCTGTGTCACAAACTTTGTTGCTTCCTTCCTGGATTTCTTCCTACCATTAGTCTTTCCTGAGGCTTTCTCCAGCCCCTTCCTGGGCTCATTGTAATGAACACCACCATCCCTGGCTTCCCCTCAGAGGTTTAGTTTCTGTCCTTGTATGAGGGACAGACTCAGGAAATTACGACAATCCTGTGTCTTCCAGGAATCTCCCCTTTCTAGTGCCAAGAGAATGACTGTAGAGTTCTTCCCTCTCTCCCTGCAACCCCTCAAACTCCAGTCCAAACACACTTTGGCTTTACCATCACTGCCTCTTGGGGCTTCACTGCTCTGGCTTCCTCCTAGCTCAGGACAATCCACCTCTGGCCCCAGGTTTCATTGCCCTCCCAGGCTTCCTTTGCAGCTTACTCTGGTTCAGGCTTCCCTCAGCCATTAGCCCAGACGAGGAAACTCTCAGCTACCACTCAGCTGGGTCTCCTTCCTTGCCTACCCTCTCACTGCCTTGTGCTCCTTCCTTTATGAAGACCCAACTTTTCCCCAACTGTGTTTGATCATCAATTATGCCTAATCCACCCAGGTGCCACCCAGTGGCCTCACTGGACTCAGGGTCCTATTGCTCTGTCCTAGAAGGGGGAAGGCACCAGCAGGTGAAAATGATTTGAGGGAAAGGATGCTATTGGGTCCAGTATACAGCTGTGCAATAGTTTCCTTCTAACCCTGACACTTTGGCCAGAGTCACCAATTTTTGATATTCAGTTAATTTAGACTGTGCTTTGGGTTAATATTGGCTAATTTATGTTTTATGGGTTTAACTCAGGAAAAATTAGGAGCTTTTAGCAGAATTTCACACTGAGTTTTGGGGCGTTTTGAACCAGAAACTCAAAGCAAAAAGGTATGAGTGTGCAAAGTCACTCAAACTTAAATGAGATATTTGCACAAACAGAAACTACTGAGTTTCACACCACCCAAGGTGCTGATTTTTAGACCCCTCAAAATATTAAATCTTTGCCAGAAACACTGATGGACCCTTAACAATTTGCCAGAATTGTTAGAGTTGTAGTCTGTATTTTATATAATATAGTCCACACACACGATACACAGAGAATGAAAGAGAAGAGCAGAAACTGTTTGGGACACTACTTTCAACACATTCTCCCAGACTGTTTTAACTTATTCCAAAATCCTTCAGATTCCATGCAATAGCAGTAATATTTGCATAATCATTGGCTAGGTGGCCTATACTGCAGGTTATTTCTGGCTTCTGCGGCTACTGGGTCCATATTTTTATTGCTGAGAAAATGTGCTTCAACCTACTTCAGAAACATCTAAGCCCATAGCAGAGCTATTTGCAGAGGCAGACAGTGGGACCAAATTATACCAGTGAAAAAGAAATATGGAGGCATTGCTCACCTTTCTTCTACCACCTTGACTTGTTCTTGATAACAGAAACATTGTGCAGAAAATCAGTGTCAATTTCAGGTATATTGTCATGGCTAGAAAATCATTTGCCTCACCTGAATCAGAAGGTTGCATCTCACTACAACTCTGTGTATTACATGCTTGAGCAATTTCTGGAACAACTGAAACCTATGCATGATTCACAAAACAAGCATACGAATCAGCAAGAGGTCGATGTTTTGACGCACAATCTTTGCCACTCTTTGGAAATGCTCAGCAAACCAGGGAGAATGATAAAATCCTTAAAATTGAGCATTGCAGTATACAGTGCCATTTTTAATCTGCTAATAATCTTGCATTATTTTTGAGATCTCCCCTGATTTACAGCATGGCAGAGGTTGCTAAAGATGGGGAGCACATGGAAAATTCTGTTTCCAAGCTGGGAGATGTGGTCACACAGTGAAGGACTTGTGAATGTCTCAGATACATTCACTGATAGACTTGCTATGCAAACTTGCCAGCCACAATCACTTACAGGAGACTATGCCTGTTGGACTATCAGTTTCTTAAGCAAGTTATTAATAAAAAAAAACCAACCACGCACCTTTGGGTTAGTAGTGGCTTTGCTAGAAATGTGAAATATTTGATAGTGGAAAATATATGTTTGCAGTGTTGCTTAGTTCATGCTTCCAGAGACAATGGAAACCACAGGAAGCAGGCAGAGATCACTAAAACTCCTTTGCACATAGATTAACTAGTAATTCACTTATTCGTACATTTGGGAATATAGCTTCTCATATTAGCTTCAATGGCTTTCCTTCAGCTATAATGTGGTTTATGCTACTGCTCTTGTGTTTTAATAAAAACCATGAGATTAGAAATCCTCCCCTGTGATTGCTGTCCCAGAGCTGAAATGCGAGATGTGAGAAAATAGAGCATGTACAATACCCGGAAACCAACGTGAATGCAGTTTTAAAAAATTAAGAGATTGGATGTAATGTGACATGGCTTCTCATGGGATATACTAATCCCACTCAGAAGAATTAGCCTATTCAACTCAATTGCCCCTTTGGGACTTGCAAATAATGCGAGTAATGCACATTTAGGTGATAAATTTTGCATGCGATCAGAAGCAGTGTCATTTATTCTGTGTGGTGTCTCAGCATAAATTCTAATTATTAAGGAAATTCTAGTCACATTATTACAGTATTATACTGTTGGAATGGTAATAATATGGTAGGCAGCATCAGCACATTGGGGCAGGGACTATCTTTTTGTTTTATGTTTGTACAGCACCAAGCACGATGGGTCACAGTCTATGCCTGGGGCCTCTACGTGCTATGGTAATACAAATAATAAATACCATCTAGCAGTTATTGCAAGCCCCTGGACACCAGGAAACATGGGCTCTAACCACTGCGATATGGGACATTCTAATGCCATGCTCCCTCAATCTCTCCTGTTGAAGCTGTTCCACTGTGGATTAAATAATGAAGGAGTGATTGGAGCTGGGCGGTCAGGAAGGGGACAGGACTTGGGGTTTCCAGATTGGCCTAGACTGGGCATGAGCAGTCACACCACAAAGCCATACCTGTATTACTAGGTCGTCGCTGGTGCTGAACTCAGCAGTGTTCTTAGTGCTGCAGTAAGCTGAGCTGCTCTAGGATTCTTTCCCAGGGAACTATGGGAGAACTCGTCTGCCCTGGGTACCTGTGGGGAATGGTGGAAAGGCACTGAAGGCCTATCTGCACTCAAGTGGTTTAGCCTTCATCCTCATTGCAAAGAGGGTGGATTAAAAGCCTAAATGCAAGCTTCACCTAGGCTTTTTACCTGTCTCCCAAATCGGGCCAGCTAGCCCAGGCTGAAAGTGTTATGTTCATAACATAAAACACAGATAAATCAGATTAAAAAAACACATTAAATACTCTTGCTGGAAGGTTGCCACATAACACTACTTTATTTCTGAAAATTCAGAACCATAACACACAGTAACCAAAAACATCAACAAAGCAGGCTGCTCCCTCAGGCATAGAGATAACTTACTCCCCCTTGTGCTAGGCCGGTTATTTCCAGACTGCCTGCTGCTAGATTGCACACTTCACCGCAGAGCCCCTTAGCCTGAAAGCAGGACGGGGGAAAAACAGCCCTGGGCATTTAAATGATAACTTACCATTTTAATACAGTTTTCAATACACCTCAGAAAGCCCCACTAAACTCAGGTCAACTATTTGTGTGTGTGTGGATGTGAGGGGGGTTAAGAGCAACTGCAGTGAAGACATAGCCTCACTTGCTGCCACCACCTGCAGCTGCCACTGCTGGTCCCCAGCCCTGATCCAGCAGGGGGAGCGAGGAGAAGCCAGCAGCTGGCTGTTTGCTCAGCAGGAGCCTGAGAAGTGTCTAGTGGCTAAAATTTGTAACAGCAAGCAAAGGCCTGAGGTGAACAAGCCAAAGTCGTCATCTCTACAGCTGTGTCATTCAACAGTTCCACTAATGCTTGGGATATAGAGAGTCCCATCCTCTGTGCTTTCTGACTGCGGCCATACAGCTTACGATTCAGATGCTTGACCAATGGCTAGGATTTAAAACATACGTTCCATGGCAAGATACTCTCAGAAATCTATGGGAGAGTGGTCCTCCCTGCTTTTCCCAAACTGGTGCTATCCTTTGATTTCTGCATCAGGAAGGTGATTGCAGCTGGGAATATCAGCACCAGGTCTCAGCACCAGACAAGGAATATTTCTTGTGTTATGACATCAGTCCTCAGTCCCAATACACACCCCTTATTCCCCACTTGCACCTCAATCCACTGCAGATATAACTACTCCTGAAGGAAAAAAAGCAGTCCATCAGATTTCCTCTTGAAAGAGTTCAACTGCCAAGTGACCAACCACGTCCAGCACAAGTGGGTCCTGGAAAGAAGGACAAACCACTTGCAGGTAGCTTCACTGTTCTCAAGGTGGGTCAGCTGCACACTTTGGGTTTGCACTACACGTAGGGTGACCATATTTCCCTTAACTGAAAACGGGACACTTGGGGCAGCCCAAGGCACCAGGAGTTGCCACTCCCCAGAAGATTCCTCCGCACCCCCAAATGAGCCAAGTAGCAGAGATGGGGAGGAGGGAAGAGGAATGGGCATTGTATGGGATCTAGGCAGCAATGCAATGGGAGTGTGCAAGTGTGTGTAAGTACTTTTTGGCTCGGAGCCAGGAGGCGAAGCTATTGGACTCTAATCCAGCTAGCAGTGCAATGCCTTTTGGGGGCTGGGATAGCAGAGGGGCAGGAAGGAGGCTCTGGGTAGTGGAAGGGATCAAGGAGACACCAGATAGAAGCCCTGGGAAGGTTGGGGGAAGCCAAGATGTGGCAGAAGCAAGTGACTGGAGACAGAGTGGGGTGGGAAAGAGACCAGTTGGGGCAATGGAGGGGCTGGAGAGGGCTCCGGGAATTGGCCCCGAAGAATGGTGGGGTGGGGAGGACATGAGGCCGAGGTAGGTGCTCCAGGGACAGCTCGAGGGCAGGGGGCACAAGGCCTGGGTGGGGACTTGGAAGGTTGGGGCATGCCGTGTTCTGTGTCCTGGCACAAGCAGATGTGGTGGAACCTAGTTGGGCATTTATCAGCTGGGTTGCTTGGTAGGGCCTGGGGCCCACAAGTTGCTGCTCCATGGCCCAGCAGGCCTTGCCATCTCCATGGAAACCAGACACTACACAAAGCAGAGCCCAAAGAAGATTCTG
This sequence comes from Trachemys scripta elegans, assembly GCF_013100865.1. Taxonomy (NCBI): domain Eukaryota; kingdom Metazoa; phylum Chordata; order Testudines; family Emydidae; genus Trachemys; species Trachemys scripta. Next base: position 65,790 of record NW_023260528.1, read on the forward strand.
AATTAGGACTCCAACAGTGCTGATCTCTGATTGGGCCCCAAAGTGAGCCTGTGACACCCCATCGTTCCCTGATTGGAGGGGCAGGGCATAGCAGAGACATATTAGCCAGGCTCCCGCAGGGCTCCGAGCACAGCACCTGCGCAGCCTCTCAGTAGGGCACAGGCTTTGGGCTGCCTGTGGTGGGGGGTGTAGAAACATCCCCCCTGAATGTTGCCACTCGGCCCCTGAACATTCCTCCGTGCCCCACAGTTTGAAAACTGGGCATTTGTCCCATTTGCTCTTGTCAATTGATGATCAGTTGGCAAGAGCAAATGAGACAGATGCCCCGTTGTGCCAGAAAAAGTCAGGACATCCCAAAGAGCTTAAAAAAGGGACTTTCCCAGCCAAAACAGGATGTATGGTCACCCTAATTACACTACACAATGTGATTGTAAAGGTTTTTAGTCTGAAAAACCTGTCACAAATGTGTCTGTCATGTTAGCAGCAGAGTCACAGATCAAGCTAAACATAAAGTATGCCCCAAGGATGAAATCCTGGCTATTCTCCTCCATCTGCGAAGCACTGGCTATGATCCCTAACAATCAGCAGCTTATAAATATGTAATTCATCCTTCCCTGTACTACACTTCAGCAAGTCAGGTACTGTAACACTCGGTACAGCTCTTAAAACGTTAGGTCAGCATACAGGCTGGAATCCAGCACTGTAAGACATGAACTGATGACAGATCGAAGACATTTGGATTTGAAATAAGCCTAGAATCAAAGAATCAAAACAAAAATCAATGTATATGTCTTCATAACTTCTGCCAATGAAGCATCACTAGAGCCTCACTGCTTGGCTGGAAACCCATTGCTGCCACCCAGTGGTGAAGTACCAGCACTTGCCACCTTGCTGCTCCTCTGTGGCCCGTATTGTGAACAGACAAAATAGATTATTCAGGCAACACAGGAAGTTTTAAAAGATGAGCTTTTGGGGATGATAGAAAAATTAGGTGGAGGCAATGTATCTAGATACTACTTTTAAACTGGATAAGTATTAGGTGGTTTTAACAATTAGGTGTCTCTTTTTGGCATTTCAGCTGTAAATAACACACCTAACACCTTCATCAGGAATTACGGTGACCAGATGTCCCAATTTTATAGGGACAGTCTTGATATTTGGGGCTTTGTCTTATATAGGTACCTATTACCCCTCACCCCCATCCTGATTTTTCACACTTGCTGTCTGGTCACCCTATCAGGAATGGTTTTTGCACTCACAGATGAGGCATCTGACGTCTGGATGAATGCTTCTTCCTGTTTAAATGTAAGCATTCCAAGGCACAATAGCTTTAAGAAATATCATGTATGGATGAAGAAGGGTAAATGGAATGCCTTCTGCAGTATTCTGTAATACATTCAAAGTACTCATTGTTTATTTACTTTTCTTTAGGATGCTGCTGTTGCCAGCTTACCTACGCACTAACACAATCGGTTGTTTAAAAAATCCTTACATTTCATAGGAAAGTGGAAGGAAATACTATATCTATTTATAGGGATGTTGGGCAAATAAAAAAATACTCTAATGGTAAAAGAGACCACCACATTTTTATTGACAACATCTCTTAATTTGTCATCTTCGGAAACTTTTTTATTTTTGAATACTATCAATATGCTACAGGTCCTATTTTCAAGTATGCCCTGATCACTCACACACACACACACACACACACACACACACACACACACACACACACACACACACACACACACACACACACACAACCAGTGGTTTTCAAACTTTTTTTTTCTGGGGACCCAGTTGAAGAAAATTGTTGATGCCAGCGACCCAGCAGAGCTGGAGATGAGGGGTTTGGGGTGTGGGAGGGGCTCAGGGCTGGGACAGGGGATTGGGGCATGGGGTTGGAGTGTGGGCTTACTTCTGGCAGCTCCCTGTCAGTGGCACAGCTGTGGTGCAGAGTCAGGCTTCCCGCCTGTCCTGACACCGCTGATCGCACTGTGCCCCGGAAGCTGCCAGCAGCAGGTCTGGCTCCTAGGCGGAGGCACGCAAGTGGCTCTGCATGGCTCTTGCCCGCAGGCACCGACACCCCAGTTCCCGTTGGCCGGGAGCCAGCCAATGGGAGTACGGAGTCAGTTCTCGGGGTGCTGGCAGCGTGCTGAGCCGCATGGCCCCCCTGCCTAGAAGCCAGACCCGCTGCTGGCCGCTTCCAGGGCACAGCGTGGTGTCGGAAGAGGTAGGCACTAACCTACCTTAGTTGGGCAGCACCGCCAACGGGATTTTTAATGTCCTGGTCAGCAGTGCTGACCAGAGCCACTAGTGTCCCTGGGTGCTGAGCAAGGCGACCCAGTGCCTTACATTCCAAAAATAGTGCCCATCTATAAAAAGGGAAATAAGGAGAACCCCGGAAATTACAGACCAGCCAGCTTAACTTCTGTACCTGGAAAGATAATAGAGCAAATAATTAAGAAATCAATTTGCAAACACCTAGAAGATAATGAGTTGATAAGTAACAGTCAGCATGGATTTGTGAAGAACAAATCATGTCAAACCAACCTGATAGCTTTCTTTTACAGGGTAACAAGCCTTGTGGATGGGGGGAAGCGGTAGATGTGATATATCTTGACTTTAGTAAGCTTTTGATACTGTCTCGCATGACCTTATCATGAACAAACTAGAGAAATACAACCTAGATGGAACTACTATAAGGTTGGAAAATCATTCCCAGAGAGTAGTTATCAGTGGTTCACAGTCATGCTGGAAGGGCATAATGAGTGGGGTCCCTCAGGGATTGGTTCTGGGTCTGATTCTGTTCAATATCTTCATCAATTATTTAGATAATAGCATAGAGAGTACACTTATAAAGTTTGCGGATGATACCAAGCTTGGAGGGGTTGCAAGTGCTTTGGAGGATAGGATTAAATTTCAAAATGATCTGGACAAACTGGAGAAATGGTCTGAAATAAATTGGATGAAATTCAATAAGGACAAATGCAAAGTACTCCACAGAGGAAGGAACAATCAGTTGCCCACATACAAAATGGGAAATGACTGCCTAGGAAGGAGTACTGCGGAAAGGAATCTGGGGATAATGGATCACAAGCTAAACCAACAGTGTAACGCTGTTAAAAAAAAAGCAAACATCATTCTGGGATGTATTAACAGGCGTATTGTAAGCAAGACACGAGAAGTAATTCTTCCTCTCTACTCCGTGCTGATTAGGCCTCAACTGGAGTATTGTGTCCAGTTCTGGGCACCACATTTCAGGAAAGATGTGGACAAATTGGAGAAAGTCCAGAGAAGAGCAACAAAAATGATTAATAAAGGTCTAGAAAACATGATCTATGAGGGAACTTTGAAAAAATTGGGTTTGTTTAGTCTGGAGAAGAGAAGACAGAGGGGACATGATAACAGTTTTCAAGTACATAAAAGATTGTTATAAGGAGGAGGGAGAAAAATTGTTGTTCTTAACCTCTGAGGATAGGACAAGAAGCAATGGGCTTAAATTGCAGCAAGGGAGGTTTAGGTTGGACATTAGGAAAAACTTCCTAACTGTCAGGGTGGTTAAGCACTAGAATAAATTGCCTAGGGAGGTTGTGGAATCTCCATCATTGGGGATTTTTAAGAGCAGGTTGGACAAACCCCTTTCAGGGATGGTATAGATAATACTTAGTCTTGCCTTGAGTGCAGGGGACTGGACTAGATGACCTCTCGAGGTCCCTTCCAGTTTTATGGTTCTATGCCACAACCCAGTAATGGGTCACGACCTGAACTTTGAAAAACATGTCGCTATATAGCGTTTATACAAACAGTGTTCACCATTATAAGTCAGTATTTCCCCTCCACCTACAGCACAGTGGTATCTAAGGCACTTGGATACCATGGTGGGGGGTGTGATAAAAGAACCATGATAGAACAAAAAGAAAACCACAGTGGTTATTTCTCTACACTTACAACAGGAAGAAACTGCAGTATGTTAGAACCACTGGTTGGAAAGTATAGGCAAATGTATAATTTTTCAAAAACAATACCACATGTAAAATTGAATCTCTGTGAAAACTGAGCCTATAGTTTCATTTCATGCAGTTTCTTTAATGACATTGCTTTATTAAGCAAAATAGATAAGTTGTGTGTCAGCTCAGGGAAGGACCTGCAGGCCAAGGAGTAGATTCTCTCTGAAAGGCACATGTTCACTGTGATTTTCTAGGTGATTAGTAGTGTTCAGACACCAAAATTACATTTCATTCCAAATTGACCATTTTATCCAAGATCATTAAAGCTTACATCCGCTGACTGACCATGCAGCTTCTGAATGTCAGCTTTTCAGCTAGAAGGTTTCTCAAGACAATTCACAGCACAATGTAACTTTAAAATGTTTTCCTGTTGGAAACGCATCATGGCTAAGAAACTGCTGCTTATCGGAACACCCTCATTATGATCAATTTTTACAGCAAAGTATTTTTCAGTGCCACAGATTGTTTTGAACATTGCTTTCTTCGTGCTGTTGAGCAGGAATGTAGGAGAGGAACAAGGGGAAGGATAGGTACATAATTACATTGGAGATATATAAAGGGGGTGATGATTTACTTATATAGTGGCTAGATGGTTTGTTTGCAGTCATGCCCGTAGTAAGGGATTGTACATTGCTGTGCTATGCCTGGGGCAACCCTGGAGGAAGATTAGGATTTACGGCAGGGGTGGGCAAACTTTTTTGGCCCGAGGGCCACGCTGGGGTTGCAAAACTGTATGGAGGGCCGGGTAGGGAAGGCTGTGCCTACCCAAACAGCCTGGCACCCACCCCCTATCTGCCCCCTCCCACTTCCTGCCCCCCTGACTGCCCCCCTCAGAATTCCCAACCCATCCAACCCCCTGCTCCTTGTCCCCTGACTGCCCCTCCCGGGACCCCCCGCCCCTAATCACCCCCGGGACCCCACCCCCTATCCAACCTTCCCTGTTCCCAGTCCCCTGGCTGCTCTGACCCCTATCCACACCCCCATCCCCTGACGGGCCCCCTGGGACTCCCATGCTTATCCAGCCCCTCTCCCGTCCCCTGATCACCCCCAGAACCTCCGCCCCATCCAACCACCCCCTGCTCCCTGTCCCCTGACTTCCCCCCGGGACTCCCCGCCCCTTACCCAATTCCCCGGCTGCCTTACCATGCCGCTTGGAGCAGCATGTCTGGCAGCCGTGTTGCCCGGCTGGAGCCAGACACTGCCACGCTGCTCAGCAGGAACACGCAACCCCAGTGCCCAGAGCACTGCCCGCCTGGCGGCGTGGCTGTGGGGGAGGGGCCAGAGGCTAGCCTCCCCGGCCAGAGCTCAAGGGCCAGGCAGTACGGTCCCATGGGCCGGATGTGGCCCGCGGGCCGTAGTTTGCCCACCTCTGATTTACAGTCCCTGTGTTGCTCTAGGGAAGGCATAAGCTTCGATGAGCCTGTACCTGTTACAGTGTATGCTCCAATGTGCTGGCATAGCTAGGCCACGAGGCACATTGCGGGAGGTGGAGTTACAGGGGCAGGAAGTGGGAGGGGGCAGATAGGGGGTGGGTGCCAGGCTGTTTGGGTAGGCACAGCCTTCCCTACCTGGCCCTTGCACTTTGTGCAAGTGTTTGTGTGCAGCACCTAGCAGCTGTGCCCCAGACTCCTTGATGCTAACTGGCAGAGGGCACAAGGGAGCATAAGGGTTCCAGGGATCCCTGGGGTCTGGTATCCACAGATTAGTACACCAAAGAATGTCAGGTTAGGTCTCTATGAAAGTCTGTCTCACACTGGTCTTCATAATCACTGCAAAATATACATATGGATAGTATGTAAGGAGTTCTGTATCTATGCTGAAAATTTTGCTCTTAAGGCCTGAGAGTTGGGGTAGTTGCCAGCAGTTTATAAACAAGTTTCTTTCAGGCAGAAGATGTTTATCTAATCAGTCTGTCTATGTGTAGATTAAGTATTGTATGGTTCACAGTCTGAGCAAAGTGCTAATCAAGTGATTGCAAAGTCTCCAGGGGAGATCTGAGACAGGAAAACACAAGCAGCGGTGGTTATCCTTTTTGCAAGTGCAGACGATGGATTTTTTTGGCTTGTAACTGTACGGACAGAGACAAACTGTGCATCCTTCCACTGAGGAGGCAAGAGAACAGCATGACTGGTCTCATGAATGGAAGATTACAGCCAAGCCTGGCTGTGATACGCTAGAAGGATTTTGGGTGAACGTTTGCTCTGTATGACATGACAAAGTCTTGGTAGTTAAGTTTAGGCTCCAGTATGCATGTTACTGTTTTATTTTGTGTGTCACCCTTTGTTTCCAATGTTTCTGCTTGTTATCTTTCAAATCTCTGTTCTGTTAAATATACTTAGATTTATTTGTAGAGATCGCAAGTGTAAGTGCTGTATGTTAAGTGGAGCTATGTTCTACGGTGTAACTGATCATCTGTGGTACTTCATAAATGAGATTTTCCTACCAGAGCAGGGATCGGCTTTGGCACACGGCCCATCCAGGAAATCCACTGGCAGGCCAGGACAGTTTGTTTACCTGCCGCGTCCACAGGTTCGGCCGATCGCAGCTCCCACTGGCCACGGTTCGCCATTCCAGGCCAATGGGGGCTGTGTGAAGCAGCGGCCAGCACATCCCTCGGCCCACGCTGCTTCCTGCAGCCCCCATTAGCCTGGAACGGCGAACCGTGGCCAGTGGGAGCTGCGATCGGCCGAACCTGCGGATGCGGCAGGTAAACAAACTGTCCCGGCCTGCCAACGGATTTCCCTGACGGGCCACGTGCCAAAGGTTGCCGATCCCTGTACTAGAGTGAAGTCTGCTGGAAAAAGCACAGCCTACCCATTGCTATTGTGGTTTGCATTGATGTGTGGATTTCAAATCAAGAGCTTTAGCCAGCCAGCCCCACACAGCTCATGAACTTTACGGCTATTTGCCTTGTAGGCTTGCTCCTCCAAAACAAGTAGTCTGAATGCACCAATTAAGCTTGCCGTGAAAAGCAAGCCTCGGATAAAGGAGTTAACGGGAGCACTACCAATCAAATACTGCTAAAGTGAAATGTGATTCAGGGTGAGAGAGAGAGAAAGAGACCATGTGCCAGTGTGTACCTGTACAGATGTAACTGAGTGGGCGGGTCGCAAGTCTGAAGCCAGGCTGGCATGTTAAGAACCGTAATGAGGGAAGAAAGCACTTTGAAATGTTTTTAAGAAAAACAAAATCTAAGAACCTCAGAGGAAAAGAGGAGACTGGATCAATGATCTTCTGCTCTTTCACGCTGATTGTCTTAATAATGGTTAGCCTTTATGTCCGACTTTTATCCATCAATCTCAAAACACTTTACAAAAGGAAAGTAAGTATCACTACCCCCTTTCACAGACCGGGCAACTGATGCACAGGGAGGAGAAATTGACCTGCCCGAGGTCACACAGGCTACAGTTGGTCGACATTTGAATTTTAAAATGCAGACATTTTGAAAATTTGGGTGGTGTGGAGATGGAGAAATCAGGAATTTTCTCTCCCTTCTCTCCTCCCACCCAGCTCTATAAGTGACAGAGCAAGGAACAGCCCCAAATCTCCTGACTCCAGTCCAGTGCCCTACCCCTTGAACCACACTGCCTGCTGAGTGTTTACTGGTACCATATGATCTTTCCCTCTTTAAAAAAAAAAAAAAAGTAAAATTGTTACTCCATGCAGATTTAGAATAATCAAGAGCGGAAAAGAAACAGCTTATTCAAGTACCAGTTATCTAACTGTGAAGTTATGACTGATTTTTTACTGTAATAAAGATATAACAAATTAATTAATGATGGAGCAAATAAAGTGTTAACAGAGTTTGAGCACAAGCAGTAACATTCTTTTAAATATCCATTAACTATTGCTTCGTTGATAATAAATTACAATGGGGCGTGTAAAATCCACCTGAATGCCAAATGAACTTCTTATGAGAGGTGCTAAAGCAAGAAATGCAAGATGAATTCATAATGATGAGACACAAATGCCTAACCATAAAATAATAATTCAGGAAACCAAGTGAAACTGGTTTTTACTACGTTTTCTTCATCGTCTATCTAAAGACTCATCTCAAAAACTGTGTAGGATAGAAATTAATGTATTGGGTAAAGCAGATAAAAATCAGAGTGGCCACACCTCTGTATCCTATTTGGGTCGAGGCCACTGTAGAGAGGAGTTTATAGATCCTCCAAAATACAAGGGATAAACTTTATCAACATTAATGGGAGTCACAGTTGAGGGAAAAGGATGCCTTTGGTTGGAACAGATGAATTAACTTATCTCCAAATTTATCTTAGAGAGGAAATAACAAGCATGAATGGAACCTGCTATGACTGGCCTCTGAAGACTTAGCAGCCAGACCCATAAGATTTTCTTATCTGACACATTGATGGAATGCTGTGCAAACACAGACATATTAATGTAACATTTTCAGTTTACCAGTAGAGGCCGCCACACACTTCATAAAATTATCACATGTATATGACCAATTAGTGTATTAATTTAAAGGGAAGAGTCAGGTGGGGACCAGAAACTGGATCCTCATCAGTGCCACGTTGTTGCTCTGCCACTTTAGCAAAAAATAAAGTGCATTGGTAGCTTTGTTTTCTTTTGTGTGTTTTATTTGCTTTTTTCTAGTCTCTCCTCCAACTAAGGGCATATATTAGTTCGAGTTTACCTTCAAACTCATACAAACAATAAGACACGTTGACAATCTGGATGGCAAGTATAATTTTCGCCTCACTTTTTTTTTTTTACAGTTTGAGTCACCGGATATTTTCTGCAGCCTTCCTCACCTAACAAAAGACACTAAGGTTATGGTATAGGTTGATAGGCCTTGGCTCAATGGCAGTGTAATGCATGTGCTTTCTTCTTCTCTCTTCAAGCATCCCAATGGAAGAGAATCAAATTCTGCCCTCACAAATGACAGCAGAATATGACCCAATGTATTTGTTATGGTCAACATTAGAAAAAAATGACACGTCTCAGGTGTGTTTGAGTTCTTACAGATCTCATGTACTGTAGTGTAACTTGACATTCATGTAAAGCAGTTTTCCAGTCTTACATCTGGGTTTGTAGTCATTTTCATGCCTTCACAGTCATAAGGCTACTGCTGGGGTGTTTGGTGAATGTGTCCAGCCTGTATTTCTGTTTTAGGGGTATCTCTGCAGACATCCAGGAACAGCCACCTGTTCCAGCACCTAAAGTTTTCAGTGCTAACTGCATTCAATGAATGTAGAAGTTTTAAAAGCGACAAAATAGCAATTTCAGGACTAGTTGACTCACTTTAAGCTCATTCCTCAATTTTGGAGGCTGTGAAGTCTATAGGCCAAACTGAACTTGTGCAGTTAGTTAACAGATACAGCCAAAAAGAAGGGATTCCTTCTTTTTTCTCTTGCAATCCCGCATCACTAGGCCATTATCTAAAGCCTGCCTACATGCCAGCACACTGGCATAGTTGAGATTTCTTGCTGATGAATACAGTACTGCTAACATACTCAGCTGTCCGTGTTCAAATAATTACATAAAAATGCAGATGTGCCCCAAAGTCAAATACAGAGGGAGACAGGGCCCGTTATTCATTAAATCCTTCTGGCAGAACGCCAATGGCATTGTGAGACTCTCTGTAGTGTATTAAACGCTCTTTCAGGAGTTAGGTGTAAGTATCCTGTTATTTGAAATATACAGTATGACAGCATGCAAGTATTATTATACAGAACAACGAATATCAGGGATATTGAAATAACTAGGCAGGAAGTTGAGAACTGAAGGGGAAAGAGTTAACAATAAGTGATAAAGACGGTTGAATTTTCATTAATGCTGCTTCTGTGTGGAATTATTCTGAAGCTCAAACTAAGACCATTTTATACTGTGTATCCCTATAGTGAAAGAGGGATAATACGGCAGGTATTAGAATACTGAGGCACTGCACAAATCAAAGTCTGTGTTCTGTTTTCTATAGACAAAGAGCATCTATAAGGCAAAAAATAAATAAATCACAAAATGCATGCAAAATTCCATGAAGAAAAAAAGTTGATTTTAACAGTTGCCTACTCTGTGCGCCATGGTCTACGTTTTAAACCACTTTGGTTCTGCTACCTTTGTTAGGTTGAACTCCTTGCGTCTATCAATATAGGACATGTTTTCTAACCCTTTAATCATTCTCATGGATCTTCTCTGAACTCTCTCCAATTTATCAACATGCTTCTTGAATTGTGGGTACCAGAACTGGACACAGTATTCCAGCAGCACTTGTGCAAGAGCCAAATACAGAGGTGAAATAACCTCTCTACTCCTTGTGATTCCCCTATTTATGCATCCCAGGATCACAATAACTCTTCTAGCCACATCATCACACTGGGAGCTCATGTTCAGCTGACTATCCATCCTCCTTCTTCCCCCCCTCTGCACCCGCCCACACACAATTTTTCTGAGTCACTACTTCACAGCATATAGTCCCCCATCCTATCAGTATGGCCTACATTCTTTGTTCCCAGGTGTATACATTTAGCCATATTACGACACATATTGTTTGCTTGTGCCCAGTTCACCAAGCGATCTAGATCATTCTGAATCAGTGACCTGTTTCTTCATTATTTACCTTTCCCCCAATTTGTGGGTCATCTGGAAACTTTATCAACAATTATTTTAGGTTTTCTTCCCTGTCATTGATAAAAATGTTAAATGGCATAGGGTCAAGAACTGACCTCTGTGGACTCTACTGGAAACAGACCTGCTAGGTGAGGATTCTCCGTTTACATTTTGAGACCCATCAGTTAGCCAGTTTTTAATCCATTTAATGTGTGTCATGTTAATTTTCTATCATTCTAATTTTTAATCAAAATATTGTGCGGTACCAAGTCAAACGCTTTACATAAGTCCAAGTATATTATATCAACACTATTACTTTTATCAACCGGACTTGTGATCTTATAAAAAAAAGAAACTTAATTTTACAGGATCTACTTTCCATAAATCTATGTTTATTTGCATTCGTTGCATTACCTTCCTTTAGTTTTTATTAATTGAGTCCCATATCAGCCACTCCATTATCTTGCCTGGGATCAATGTCAGGCTGACAGGCCTGTAATTACCCAGTCATCATCTTTACCCTTTTTAAAATTGGGACAACATTAGGTTTCCTCCAGTCTTCTGGAATTTCTCCAGTGCTCCAAGACTTCTTAAAAAAAATCAACATTAATCATCCAACAAGCTCTTTAGCCAGCTCTTTTAAAACTCTTAGATGCAGGTTATCTGTACCTGCTGACTTTAAAATGTCTAACATCAGTAGTTTCTGTTTAACATCCTCCAAAGATAGTAGTGGAATGAAAAGAGTGTTGTCAACATATGATAAGAACAGAAATATTTATTGACCACTTCTGCCTTTTCTGCATTATTATTGATAATCCTACCATTTCCATCTAGTAATGGACCAATACCATTGTGAGGATTCTTATTGTTCCTAATATATTTTAAAAACTCCTTATTTTCCTTACCTCTTCTGGCTATAGATTTCTCCTTGTACCCCTTGACTGGCTATAGATTTCTCCTTGTACCCCTTGACTTCCCTTATCAATTTTCCACAATACCTCCCTTATCAATTTTCCACAATACTGAACTTCTGAGTTATATTACTAACAACTTCCCCTTTTTCCCCATTGGTTGTACATTATTTTTGATTATTTTTTTTACAGCTGTCTTCACTTCCCCTCTAAAGCAGATTGTTTTTTTAACCAGGACAGTCTTCTTTCTCAGTTGTGGGATTGTGGCTTTTGGGGCACCTATTAAGGTGTGAATGATAATTGGGGAATCATTTAAGAACATTTTTTTGCTTAAATTCTTCTTCCCAACTGATTCGGCTTTCCCGACTGAATTGTTTTCAGCTTTGTGAAATAAGGCCTATTGAAGCACCAAGTCTATATATTAATGGTCGAGACTTTATTCTTTGAGGTTATCTAGATCCAATGACTACAAGCTCCTTCTTATTGAGCGAGCTCTTATGTACCACTGCAGTGGCCCAGGTCTGCATCTCTATGCCCAAGAGAACCATTCTGTAATGGTCTTTTCCCCACCCCCATAGCTGAGGTGCAGGTTGGGGTAGTTTGAGAGAGAAGGTGTGGGGTGTGAATGGAAATTGAACCAAATCAATCAATGGCACTGTATCTCTTTACAGAGCATGGTGTATGCGCCGATGAATTATTTGGTGCCTGCTAAGTCCAATGCATGAGTGACAGTCCCATCCACCGGTAGGACACATCCAGGCACTAGCAAGGCTCTGAATCTGACCAGCAGATTCTTTCCTTCTCTGATGTCGGTCATTGCAAAGCTTGATCCAGTCCGCCTCGCAACGCCTTGCTCCATCTACAAGCTGACTCCACCAACCAGAGCGGCATTCTGCACTCCTTTCCTGATCATCCACAGAGATTCCAAAGGATAGTAAGTCATCTTTGCAAGCATCCCGAAATCTGCCCAGTGGTCTATCTCACTTTCTAGATGCTTCGTGAGCGTCAGAGTACAGCACACTCTAGGATCCTGTAATCTGGCATTCGCTTGACATATCCAAGCCACCTGAGTCTTTTTTTACTAATCAACATTCCCATAAATGACATACCAGCACAATTTAACACTTCCACATTTGTCATCCTGTCTTGCATCTTATTCAAAGAATTTTATGCAAGCATTTGATATGAAAGTTGGCTAGCCTTTTAATACATTTGGCATAAATCATCCATTTTTCTGAGCCAAAAAACAAACCAAACAAACCAAATCGAATCTTCTTCTGATGGGTGGTCCTGTCTGTAGCTAGTAGAACTGGTCAGAATATGAGTGTCCCCCTCCAAAGAAAGGTTGACTTTTCAGTGAAAAATCAAAACCTGAAAACTTTTGGCCTAAAACTTTCAGCTGAAAACCAAAAAAATTGATTCAGAAGTGATGTGGCAGTGCCTGAGGGGAGTTGTGAGTATTTTGCCTCATGCCCCTACTCTTCTCTATGTGTTGGGGTCCCTGGCTGGATTACATCTACTGTGGTGCTCCATGGTGTTTTGCCCTCTTCACTGACTTGGACCCGGTTCCTTTCATCCAGATTCCAATTTCTGCTCTGGACAAGAAAGGGGAGGCTGTTATTGGCATATTGATGACAATATCTGGGAAGTCACATGACCTTCCAAAACATTCTTACATAGATGCGATGAAATCTTAGAATATTTCCTGAATAAGAGTGGGGAGAAAAGGTAGTTGCCCATCATAAGCCCCAGACCTGAGAGGAATGAAAGAAGATTTCAAAGCAAAAATCCATGCTCCTAAAGTCTCACAGGCAAGTCAGCCATGTCAAAGGCCACTAAAAAGGTAAAGCAATATTAACATGGATGTCTCATATCTCTTCATAGCCACAAGTAGGACATTTGTCAGTGATACCAGGGCAGTTTCTGTACCTTAACCAGTCTGAAGCTTCATTGGAGAGGGTCTAAGATGGTGGCTGAGGTCAGATGCTGTGATAGTCATCTTGCTACCATCTGCTATGTGATTTTGTCAAATAAGACCATGTGGGAGCTGGAAAAAACATTGCTATCAAATTCTTAATCACAAGCTGGGGCCATTAGTAAAAATGTGAGGCAGACCCATCAGAAGGAGTGAAGGGTTTTGCAGGATCCTGTATAATCAGCAAAATTCTAGCTGCTGTTTTGGATCCACTTCTCCAAGCTGTGAAAACATCAAAAGCAGGAAATGTAATAGGACAGCCACAAGTGAAGTGCCAGTGAGGCTAGATCTTGTGGGAGTTGTAGGTCTATAATTTTTCTAAGTGACGGTGAGGTAACCCTGGGGCTTTATAAATCTGCAAGAGAAAACATTCCCCAAACACCAAGTTACTGTACATATATTTGTCAGCATTTCTGATAAGTTCAGTCCCTAGGTTGAAGCAAAACTGCAAAGTTTAAGCTATGCCCACATCTCAGTATAACAGTCTCCATTTATTACAACCCCCCAGTGAATCGGGTCTGTATGCATATGAGTTTTGATCTAAATCCAAAGTATATACATTTTACTAGAGGCTTTGTAGATTTGACTCTTGAAAAAGTAATGGTTCCACATAAGACAATCATCTTCAACTTTTGTGCTTAGAAAAGCCCTAAAACCAAGCTAGCTTTAATGTTTTTCCAAGGTTTATTAACCTTGCTTGCTTAACAGCTGCTCTCTTTTCATTAGAAGTCTGAAAAGAAGCCATAACGGCCAGTATTTGGGGAATAAGCATCCTACACACTTCAGAACAATCTCTCTCAGTGAAGGATGATTGGCAAATGTCAGCAGTGTGAGGACATTTACATCTCACCGATGATGAATGCTGCAGATGTACAGTAAATAGGGCTACTGTGAAATGTAATGGCTGCTTTTAGATGCCTCAGTTCTTATTAGAAAAGGTCACCCATCGTCCTAGCTCACATGATTAATGTGAGCTCTGGTATCGTTATGGGATATATCTGCAAGTAGGATATTTCAGACTATACCAAGGTTTAATACTCAACGTGAATTTAGATTTGTTGTTGAATTACAAGCATTTTTCCAACAGGCTTGTGTAAGCTGTCCTGCTGTGAGGAGGCTTAAGTCTCAGGGCCTAAAGAACACTTGTAGCCCACTTTAGTATAATTTGCCCCAGCAGGCTTGCTGAAATTTATGCTTGCAACACCGTTTTAAATAAAGAAATTGCTAAATCCACGCAGCACTTCTTTATAAGCACTCTGTGAATTTAAAACAGGATTTATTATGTTCCAACGTCTGGGCAGCTTAAAGCCATCCATGTAAATTGGGGGCACTAACATGTCCTCATTTCCCACTCTCTTTGTCAGAAAAAAGAAAGTTGAAAGACACAGCTCCCTGCATGTGGCTCTCTTTCCTGGGATATCACAAACAATATGGGATAGATGCTTCTATAAAAGGAAAATATGGTGGGGCACTCACTGCAGTGTGGGGCCTAAGGAGAGCTGCCCCACTACCCCTGCAGCCAAAGGAGGGGAGTTAAAGGGAGGAGACCAAGTCTAGTTCAGTACTGAGCAGGAGGGAGAGCAAAGCTCTGTTATCTCTTTGATGAGGGAAAGCTGGTTCCAGCCAACAGCCTGAGGCAGCTTGCTACCTGGTTAACCCATTTGATGGATGGGATGACTAGGCCCAGGGAGACTGACAAAAAGGGACTTGCTGCTTGGAGACAAGCCCAGAGCCAAAGGAAAGGGTCCCACCAAAGAATCCAAGGACAATCCTGGTTTTGAAGTTGACGGTTTTCATTTTTTGTTTTGGACTCTAATGCCCCAGAAGGGGTGGCATTCACACATGCCATAGCCTGAGGGCTAAGGCACTACCGCATTGGTTCTGTGCGGGGTGACAACCAACTGTCAGGGCCTTGCAGTGGAGTGAGTTGTGCCCTGATGGGCCTCAAGGGGGCACTACCTAGACAACCCAGTTACAGGAAAAGAGACCACTGCATTTGGACTAGGTTTCTGACAGATAGGCATAAACTAGTGGGCAGGGTCATGTTTATTTTGGGAACTCCAGCAACCTCTTATTCAATCACACGGTATGGCATAGTGCATTTTGTGATGCACCATCGATGTTAAATACAGCTCTGCCAGAATCTCAGTCTCCTTTACTCAAAAATTCCGTAGTGGACAGCCACATGCACGTTCATCAAAATACAAGTCTTAGGTTCAGTTACAGCCAAAAAAATTCTAGAGGACCCTCAATTTAATTGAACTGCAGAACATACCTTGTTAAGTTCCCCCAAACTATTTAGACACCTCTTAAATTTTCAATTTTTTAATACTCTGAGCAAGATAGATCCTGCCTTGTTCTACCCCAGTCTTTTTATTAGCTTATCTCCCTTCAAAGTCTTTAACAGGGAAAGACAGCCTACAATAAGAAGTCCAAGCAACAGATGTAAATATGTAAAGCAGATGTTATGCTGCATTTGCAAGAGGCATGCACCAATAATATATCTACATCTCTAAAACAAATCAACCAACATCGTTCCTCTCACCCCCACTACCACCTGTGAGTAACTCTCTCAAGCGCCCAAGGTATTAAATGGAGTATGTAACTTTACAAGGCTTCTAAAAGACAGGAATTGTTCAGGCTATTATGAAATAAAGTGGGGGGAAAAGATCAGACTAAGAAGTTTGGTCACCTTAGTGTTTGAGTGTAGTTTAATGAATCATAAGCTAAAGGCCTCAAACTTGACTTTGCTTCTGAATATTGAGCGCCTAGAACTCTGAGTGGCTGGAGGAGTGGCTCCCATTTATTGGGATACCTGTCCATACACGCAACGCAGCACAAGCATTATACAAAAGACAAATGCCTCTCTGCAAGGGAAAGGTTTTACCCAATATTCTGCAAGGTATGAAAAATGTAACTGCCATTAGTAGAAGATTAGGTACAATATGGATAGCATTTATTTACCACAATTTAAAAGATACCAAGAAGTTGTCAGAATCAAATCAATTCTCAGTTAAGTAAGGTGTATTAATAATTCCCAGTTGATGAAACTAATATGGATTTTATTTTAAACTGAGGGAGAATGAAATTATTTCTCATCTCTATGGAGTTATTAGAGGAATTACTGATTATAGGTACAGGAAAAGTGAACAGACTTCAGCTGTTTAGGCAATTGTCAAAATGAAGAAGTATGAACAGAATTGAATGCAGAATTAAGAAAAAATGGGTTGGGTAAGTTAACAGAAAAGGAGAGTTCCTTGCCTGCTAAGAACATGATTTAAGATCATTCTTGGGTACTATGAAAAATGAGCTAGGAGAAACAATCTCAAATCTGTACCCTGCAGTATTCAGTAGCAAATAAAACACACCCAAAACAACAGTAAGGAAGTTATAGAAAGGATTACCACTTTCTTTCAAGTGACTGCTGGGGCAGTCTACAAAAGCTTTTATTTTTCCTGCCTGCTCTACTTGGCTTCTGTACAAAGCCAAGTGTGTACAAGACAGTGTGGTGTGTACAAGGCAGTGCAGTATAGCAGGGCTTAAGGCCTCAGTCAAAATTTGGGCCCCATTATTCTAGGTACTGTATAAACACATAGTAAATCCTGGCCCTAAAGGCCTGCAATCTAAACAGACAAGATAGGCAAAGGATGAGAGGAGAAACTGATATCTGTGTATGGTTGCATATGCCTTACAAAGCTCATCACTTGTTTTGTTGTAATATTGCAATGCTTTGATGTGTTGATTTGCATACATCAGTGGGCACACAATCAACAGACCCTCAGTTGGTTAAGTCAGGGTAGTTCCACTGACATCAATGGAGCTATGCCAGATTACACCAGTGGAGGATCTGACTTTAGGTTTTTGAGTATCATTTTCCTTTTTATATAAAAGGAATTCAAGTACCAGAGATAATTTCCCTGTGAATGTCTCCTTTGTGTCAAATGTCCCTCAAAACCAAACAGCCTGTATGTTATTGGTTGTTACGATTTTTCTTTGCGAGGCATCTTTCCAGTAATTTCACTTCCCAAATATGCTTAATTGTGAATGATGAACATTCTTTTAGTGGTGCAAGCAGTGCGACATGCTAGCTTGTGCAAGATGATAATGGTAAATGAAATCATTGTTTTTAGTCAGTCACAATTTGACAGTGCAATTATATGTGCTTGTCAGAGGTTGTCAAATTCATAATGTCCTGTTGTAGACACGGCTTTTGATCATTGTAGATGCTTAAAGAGAGTCCAATATTGACATTTTCTCTGGAACATGTTCATGGGGCTTGAGAGAACAACGTACAAATTGCTGCTAGAAAGGTTATATATGTATTGATTTAATATTTAGAGATAACTACAGAATCCTGTAGTCCTTGATTGCTAAAAGCTTCTTTAAAAGCTGTTGTTCTCATGTAGCTGGGAGCCCTTTGTGAATCAAAATGCCTTTCCATTCATTTCTGATTTTAATCTAATAGAACATTTGCTTGTTAAGAAACCCATGCTCAATTTTATTCTGGAAAAAATTAGCTGGTTGTAGATTAGCTAGTGCTAGAGTTTCTCTTTTGGTTATTGTCCATTGTCTGCCCTTAGAAGATGAATTAGTACAATATTCTACAGTATCTAAAATCCTTTAACAACACTATGGTAAGCAACCATTTTGCAGACCATTGTCTTGGGATTTTCAAAGCTGACTAGAGAATTCAGACACCTTAATTTCACAATCTCGGTGTTACTGTCTATAGCGCAGTGGTTCCCAAACTGGGGTTCACGAAATGTTACAGGAGGTTCTCGGAAAAAAATTCCCTAATGGCAGATAGAGCTGACCTTAGGGACCCCAGACAGCACGGGACCAGCAGCCCGGAGCCCCTGGACTTCCAAGAGCTAAGCAGATCAAAGCAAACATATCTATCACACTGAGGAGATTTAAACTTCAAGACTCCTTATAAGAAATGGAAAGGGAGATGGATATTTTTTGCTGTTTTTAAAATTAAATAGGCAGCTAATCTTGTTTTTAAAATTATTATGAAGAACAAGTTTAAGCTTTGTTGTAACGTGCGTTGTTTGCCTGGACTACTCAAAACCTGAATGCTTGTATAGGAAGAACTCGTTGAGTTGGCTTCTTAAATACCTTCATGCTGTTTCATATCTGATACTCCTTGATGAAACATAGCAGCCTTGTCTTATAACAGGCTTATTCAAAGTGATAAGCTATAAAGTGAGATCTTGGAAGAATGTTGCCCTTTTCATAATGTAATAAAAATACTGTAATGATAAATAGTGATTTATAATAAATAGTGTGTAATAAGCATGTCATAAAAACAAATTTTATATTTCCAAGATCACTGCTTTTATAATTTATACTCAGGTAAAGGAGAAAATACCTGGAAATATTCATTTTTAAGAGGGGGTTCACGAGACTTGACATTTTAGTGAAAGGGGTTTACAGGTTGTTAGAGTTTGGGAACCACTGCTATAGTGTAAAAGGATGTGCTATGAAGTGGGGTAACCTTTAAATCTCAACTACACCAATATTATCAGAATGAGGTAATAGATATCTTCCTGTTGCAAGAAAATCAGTCAGTCAAAAAATTTTAGGAGAAATGAGCATTGGATTATCCAAAACAGCAACTTACTTGTCAGCCATTTCAATGAACTGATGATGACTAAGGCACTACACTCAGTAGTGAGTAGTTTAACCTGGATGATTTCATTACAGTATTCTGAACCAGAAATGCATGATGAGTTTACTGCAAGCATTAAATCTCCAGGTGTAGGAGGAGTAAATCTCCTAAACTTCTTGTGGAGATCCACCAGTTGGACCTGATCACTGCTCTTGAAGAGATCACACTTAGAGGAGATCCTCTATAAAGAAGGGGGCTTAGTTCCTCTGTGGCATTTCCCCCCCAAGCTCCAGATCTGAAGAGGGTGCTCTGCAGGTCTGAGGTTGGTAGGAGGGGAAAAAAGCAGAGAATGAACTAATCAGGGAAGGGAAAGAGTGAGTGAGTGGGTGGGTGGCCAGGGGATACGGCCAGGGCATACATCCAAGTGGACATATGGGGGGAGGAATAGCTCAGTGGTTTGAGCATTGGCCTGCTAAACCCCAGGTTGTGAGTTCAATCATTTAGGGATCTGGGGCAAAAATCTGTCTGGGGATTGGTCCTGCTTTGAGCAGAGGGTTGGACTAGATGATCTCCTGAGGTCCCTTCCAACCTTGATATTCTATGATGTGCACATTTTTCATCCTCTGGGCCTGCAGAGCATACTCAGAAAAGCTAATACAGCCTGGGGCTGTATTATCATTTCCATGTAGGTCTCACTCCACAACTCCTCATACTATATTATCTTTTTCTATATAAATGCCACAGAAATGGGGATCCACAATAAGCATCTTTCCAGCCCTGGTTCTTGCCCACCGACTCCTCCCACAGCCCACACCCAGTCTCCACCTCTTTCCCACACCTAGATACCAGACTAACACAGCACCATCCACAAAGTCCGGAAGTCAAATGGACAGATTTCACAAGGGGCATGAAGGGACTCTGCATCTGGAGAGAGCTCTTTTCATGCATGTATCTTGACAGGAAAATCCAGGCCAGCTAATGTACCTTAGTCCCTTCACTTATATGCCTTTTTAAAGGTTTCCCTACCTGCCCAGCGGCCATACTTTTTGTGGATGTTTTTTCATAACTTGAATTAACACATTTTGTCCAATGTGAATTATTGGTCAACAACTCACAGCATGTCTTATTAAAAATCCAGCTTAATTACTTTCTCCTTACACCTCCACAGAACATTACAAATGCTTGGTTCATTTGGACAGTATTATTAAATAATTACATTTATTTAAGACTATTGTTAAAGCTGGCACATATGCTAATCAAAATTAATTGGTCCTTTTTAGTAGGCTTACAAAAACCACATTTCAGTCTGTCCGGCTATTCATCTAAATCCATTTTATCAGTGTGGAATTTGAGAGCACTGTGGAGTTTATCAGAAATTTCTAAGTGCCATTTTCCCTTCTTTTCTTATTGCTCAGATTGCCGTTTTTATTGTATCCAAACTGTCTCACCTGATTTCCCACCAGGATTCAGGATTGATAATCGTATAAAGGAAATAATAAAAATAATTAACGATCCATTGATGTCTGCCAATTCTGAAAGGTCGTTTTCCTGGGGCTTTCAAATGTTCCATAATCACTTGCCATTACTGACTGCTCTTGCCAAGCCTGCATGTTAACATAAGCCTACCACAGGCTGTACAAATACATTCCAGGGTTCCAATTGTGCATTGGTACAGCCCATCACGGCAGATCTTCTGCTCAATTTACAATGTCCCCAGATGTTCCTTAGGATTCAGTGTTCACCGTGCTGCCCTTCACATCCCTGTAATCACTTACACAGAGTAAGAAACTCATTTTTTGCCTTCTGTTACACTTACACATATATCACTGCTATGTTAGCAGAACTCAGACGAATTGCAGGATTTTTGTTCTATTGTTTCACCGAGGTCACGTCTTAATGAGTTTAGAAAATGAATGACTAGAGAGTGTGAATTATTTAAATTCAGAAGAGTCTGGGTTATTCAGGGCCTTTTGCCTTTAGAAAGTTAATGGCCTCTTTTGCTTCAAGAAACAACAATGGAAGTGGACTAGATGCACAAAGACAGCTTTGTCATTTATAGCCTGCTCAGTGTTCAGTACTGAACCACTCCTGTGTGTGGTTCAGTGTCTTCAGGATAAGGAAGGCAGGTTTCATTCTTTCTATCTTCCTCATACATCACAACTGCTGCTGACATTTCTGAAACTTCCATCTATTAGTATCAATGGCAACCATTGCTCTTTGAGTCAGATGGGCCGCATTCTGGATTAATAGTGACACTTCCATGTTTGGGATCCACTCAGTGAGTGCTATGACCAACAAGGCCCCTTTGAGGTTTGCCTGGAAAGCATCATTAAAGTAACTGAAGCACGATCTTTGAAAAACAAGCATATGTAATCTGATCCAGTTTCTCAATATATGACTGAACCTTGACTGTAGATAGACCTTTCATACGTTGCCATAAAGCTGTAATTTTCCAGGAGTAATCTTATGGAAAAAGTCAGTATTTTAATAAAGAAATGGAGCTGAGATGAAGTACCTCTCTGCCTTTCCCTCTCTGCTCAATTCTGCATACATTTTCCAGCATCGTATAGCCAAAGTAGGAGAGAATAGACAGAACCACCCCTGTTGCAAGACAGTTTACATTGGTTCGTTTCAAATGACTTCAGATTCAGAAGTTGTTTTATTGTTCAAATGACTAACAAAACTAGTCAAGAGTTAGGTCACATCCAGGAAGAGGGGGACATTCTATGTCACAGGTTTTTACAGGGAGATCAAGAGGTGACTGGTGGCCCTTAATGTATGTGATGCTTATGCTCAGACCTAAAGAAAAAATGAACATTTTATTCATAGTGGAGGAAGAAATTATCCCATCGATGGTCCCATATTGCCATTTCAGCTGGCAGACTCCCTAGGAAGAAATTGTAGTGCATTGATGAAAACGTCGACTAGATGGAGGATTTAAAAAAAGAAGATCATACAAATGAATTAAAATCACAGTGCAACAAAGCTCTTCTGCCTGTCAAATTCTGGCAGGCAAAAATTGCAAAACTGGCTACCATGGGAAACTATTACAAATGGCTCAACAATGCTTTTTGCTATAAATGTTCTATTTCTCACTAGCAATTGGGCTACTGTTTGCTATTATTAGAACACTAGCAGCACATTTTCTGAGAGCTGCATTTGGACAAAAAAACGATGGAGTATGAACAGGATTCAAAGTAGGAAGGAAAAAATGCATATGGGTGAGGAAGTTCTTGTGTAGTGTTGTGGTCAGAGCTGGTGAGTGGAGCCCAGGGATGTGGTAAAGTGGGCAACCATATGAAAGATCAAGTGCCATCACAACTTCCTGTTAAGGAAGCATTCCTTCCTTCTGTGTTATTCTTTTTTATTGCGTTCTAATCTAGATTATTACCTCTAAACCTTACACTTCATTCTTTCAACGTACAAATCATTTTTCTTGAACAAGCGAAGGCAAAGACCTTTACTAAATTCAGGGCAAGTGTTGGCACTCAGCACCTATTGGAAGAAAGTATCACAACTCACTCTCTTGCAGCTTGTGCTTCCTTTGAGCACAGGCAGAGGAGAACAACAGCTAGAGCTGCATGAAATTTGGAGATTAAACTTTGCATGGGCTGATGCAAAAAGCTTTTAGTTCATTTATGAGCACGTGGCTCCACAATCCCCAAGTTTCACTTTCGGATTTGAGATTTAAATGAACCCAAAAACTCAAGGCAAGACTGAGGAGTTTTTCTTGGTTTCATGTCAAATCCATGCAAAACCACTGGTTGCATATACTCTCAATTCAAGGTCAAAGGGTGTCGGAGGTTGGCCCAATTTTTAGTTAATAACCACCCTTCCACTCAGCGCCTCTCCTCCCTCCCCCATGCTCTCTCCACCCCAAAAGGATTTGATTGATAGATATAAAAACACATCCAGTAGCATTTCTGAAGTAGGTGCGTGGGTAATACAGCCATGCTTGTCACATATGGCGAGAGAGAGAGGATGTTGGCTCCAACAGTAGAATCAACAATGGCTGGTTACAGGAATGCTGCTAAAGCAAAAAATAGACCTACCTTTGTTGTGGTTTGTCTACTGTAGTTTGGTAGCTACTGAAATGTACAAAAATCCTGCATATATTTTAAATATCCTGCCAGCTCACACAAAGGGGAGTATGGCACAGTATAAGTGAAGTGGTAGAGCTTGATACCTTGTGTTTGACTGTATGGCACCCTGTATGATGGTGAAGTACCATAGGTTTACAGTTACTGGTGCTACCAAGTACCAAGTAGCTAGGATTTTTGCTGTAGTCTGATGCTCTTTAGGAAGTATAGATTATTTTTCCAAATATGTGATCTGTAGGGTTGCTTCTTAAATACACATTCATCTCGGGTAACATGTGAGTATGGTATTTTTAGCCTGTCCTGACTTTGACTGGAATTTGACACCCTAATCACAAGCCAGCAGGCCTTTAAAGGCATCCTAAAATACCTTTGGATTAGACACAATTTAAGCATTTTGTGACATTGCCTCATAAAGCAATGGCATTGCATGATACAATGCAAAAACATCAAGACATTGCAACCCAAAGTTTTACCATCCAGAACAAAGATGTCATTAAATATCAGCCTATGCAATAAGAGCCAAGTTCAGTTGCTTTACATTGAATTTACTCTCCTCCCTAGTTTTTTTTTTTTTTTAATTAAAGCTCTTTTATCCCTCTTGCCGGTCATTCTGTTAAACTTGTTCCAGTTGTTTAATTGAGCTTGGACTGATATATGATGTGGCAAATTATTATCCTGTTATCCATCACTTATTTGTGTTTAATATCTGTTCATTTGATGGGAAGCCTTCCTTCTTTGCTTTGATTCTCATGCCCTCTGTGTAGCATGCCAGCATCACATATCATTTACTGATGTGTTTTGCAAGATAAGAGCGATGCAACAGAGATGCCAAAGAGAGTGGTTCAGTTTGAAGGGAAAATTAA
>NW_023260529.1:0-2902 GCF_013100865.1 Trachemys scripta elegans
GGAGCCCAGGGCTGGGCTAGCAGGGGCTGTGGGTTGGGATTGAGGGGCACCGGCAGGGCTGGGGTGTGGGGAACCCAGGGCTGGGCTAGCAGGGGGCGGTGGATCAGGGTTGAGGGGCACCAGCAGAGCTAGGGAGGCAGGGAAGCTGACCCGGAACCCCCCACTTGCAGCTGACTGCCCCAACAAGCCCCCTGCCCCCCGCTGCAGCCAGGCGGGGGAGGGCTGCAGAGCTGGGGCCAGAGGCGGGGGAGAACTCACCCCTTGGACGCCAGGCGGGAAGACGTACTGGATGATGATGGTGCCGTATTTCTCGTAGCCGGGGAGCAGCAGGCCCGAGTCCTTGGACACCAGCATGCGCCCGTTCTCGGGCTGGTTGCCCACCAGCTGCCCGTAGAAGCGCCCGCACATGGGGCAGGCCCGCTTGACCTGCAGAGCCCGCGTGATGCAGTCCTCGCAGAAGGAGTGCCGGCACTTCTCCAGCGTCTTTACGTTCTGGATCTCGCCCAGGCAGATGGGGCACTGGGTCTCCTGCTCCTCCTCCCGCGAGCCGCCCGCCGCCCCCCCCAGCCCCCCACCTCCTCCTGTGCCCCCCCCCCCCGCCCCCCTGGGCTGCCGACCCCGGGAGACCACGCCAGCCCCGTGCGGGCGCAGCTCGCCCCCGGGTTTGTCCAGCAGGGCCATGCACCCCACCAGCTCGCTCTGCCGCTGCGCCTTCTTCAGCTCCTTCTCCATCTCCTTGAGCAGGGCCTTGAGGGCTTTGCGGGCCAGGTAGAGGCCGTTGCCGGCCCCGGGGGCCGGTGTGGAGAGCTGCAGCACGTAGATCTCGGAGGTCTCCCCGTCGATCAGAATGCTCAGCTTGGTCTCCTCCTTCAGTTTGACCAGCTTGGAGGGGGCCTCTTTGGTCAGGAAGTCCCAGACGGGCTTAGAGACCGTGAGCTTATTTTTAGTGGCGCCCCCGCATGCCGCCATCCTGGATAAAACAAATGACACTGAAGAGAAAAGAACAGTCATCAAAGCCGCCGGCATCGCCTCCCGGGTGGGCTAGAGACAGACAGACAGACAGACAGACACGGACACCGCCCCACCCCCTTCCCCAGCCCCAGCCGGGATTTGAACCTTCGGCTCCAGGAAGCATCGGGAGGGGCGGATCCCCTCCGGGACCCGGCCGTCCCCTCAGCCCCGGTGTTCTGCAGGGGAGGGCAGCCTGGGCGACCGTCATTGTCCCCTCTGGCCTTTAAATCTCTACCCTCAGGTTCCACGCTCCTGGGGGTGTCTCTCCTGGGGTCTATTCCCCGATCGCTGTGTGAGTTGGGGTGAGTTAGCTCCCGTCCATCTCAGTGGTGGCAGGTGGGTTGTACCCCACGGCGAACAACTCCCCCCCGCCAGTTCAAATGAAACCCCCCCCCCCCCCCCCACGGCTGATAAGTCGCCCATCACAAACATGACAGTCACGAGACAATCATTTAATAAATATCATTGCAATTAAAATAAAACACAGGTGTGGGGTGGGGGAGAAATGCTTGTTTGGGGGCTTAACAAATGGGGGGGTTAACAAACAGGGGGGCATGATTGCTGCGAAAACCCCGCTTTGTAAGGCCCAAGGCTGCGTTCCCCCCCACACACCTTGGATTATGAAACAGCAGAGTAATGAATGGGAAGTCCTGGGGGAGGGATAAGGAGGCTGGGGATGGGGTTGTCCATGGGAGAGGGAAGTGGGGGTCTGGCGGGACCCTAAGACACAAATCCGTCCCCCCTGTTAAACTCGCCCTCCAGCAGCGCGAATGGGGGTGCATCCGCGCCCCAAGAATCGCCCCTGCAGGGGCCTCAGACGGTGAAGTGGGGTCAGGCCCTGCCCCCCCACATGGGGCAGATCAGGGGTGTGGTCAAAGGGCCCTGCACTTTGGGTAGCCTCTGCGCCCCAGGGGGAGCAGAGCTGAAGTTAGGTGTAATTGACACCTCAGGCCAGGCCCAGAATACGGGGAGCACAGAGAGGTGCAACCCGCCCTGCAGGATGGGGGGCCTTGGGATCGAGCCCCACAAACTGAGCCTCAGCCCTGGACACTAGGAGCAGGTGGCTCCCGAGCCCCCTGGCCCATTTGGGGAGACACCCCCCCACACACACACTTATCCTTCCCCCCACCCCAGTAAGTGCCAGGAATAACACTCCCCCTATTTACCCCACTGAACCCTGTGCCCCGGGGCTATGGCTCCAGCAAGGGGGCTGGGGCCCTATACCCCACGGGGCAGACAACGGCACCACGCAGGTGCCAGCCTGGATCGAAGGGGGGCACCGGGGTGCGGACGGGGAGGAGGCCTCTCTCCCTTCCCCCGACACTGGGGGTCACCCAAGGTCATGGCTCCCCCCCTCCCCCAGCAACCTCAGCAGGATTCAGACCAACCCTCACCTTGGGGTGGCATGAGGGGGCGGAGGGTGCCCCAAGGAGCTTTTGCCCCAGTCGGTCCCTGGGTTGGGGTGTCTCAGGAGGGGGGGGCTATATTGGGGCCTGTCTGGGGGAGCCCCTCTGGGGCCTGACCAGATGTGGGGGGAGGGACCAGGAGAGCAGGGCTGGGGGAGCCCCAAAGTGGGGCTGAGATGGGGGGGTGGCGAGGGGGGGGGGGGAGAGCTCCACAGAATAGGCCCAAACCCCAAGTCCTGGCTCCCAGCGCCCCCTGCTCTAACCCACTGGATCCCCATTCCCTGCCCGGTTCAGGGATAGACGAACCCAGGCATCCGGGCTCCCAAACATGCCCCCACCCCACAGCAGCTGTAATCCAGACCCACCCCCACCGGGGCCAGCATGAGCAGACCCACAGCAGGGAGAGACCAGACCCCCGCAGGACAGCCCCACACCTGGATGTGGGGGGGGGGCTCACTGAGACCCCCCCCCCCGCAATCAATGCA
>NW_023260529.1:3002-7390 GCF_013100865.1 Trachemys scripta elegans
GGGGGGGGCTGCACCCTATGGGAGGAAGGAGGGGGCGGGGCCCTAGCAGGGGGGTTCCGTACCGGGCGGCACCTACCTGGGGAGCCCATGGGAGAGGGAGGCAGGAAGCGCGCGGAGTTCAGCGGAGCCGCGAACCAGGAACTACAAAGACCGGGGTGGGGGGGAGACAAGGGGGGTTGCGGGTTACGACGCTGCAGGGGCTGCCCCGCCCCCCAGTCTATCCAGCCCCTACCCCGGTGTCGCGGCAGCTGATCGGCCTGGCTGGCGTCAGCGACCCCCCCCCCCCCCTCCGCTGTCTCCCCCCGCCAGCTCAGCGACTCCCACTACCCTCTAAAGTCCAAGGCGCCCCCCCAGCTCAGGGGGAGCCCATCCCCCTGCCTCCATCTCCTCCCCGCCCTCCCCCCCTGCTCAGGGGGTCCCCCCCATCCTTGTGTGAGCCCCAGCTCCCCCCACCCCCATGATTCACGCCCCCCCTCAGCGCCTCTGCCAATACCTGGAGCCAGGTGGGCACAGGGGTGGGAGCTGGCCCCCCGGCAGTTGGTCTCACGGAGCCCCAGCAGGTCCGGTCTGTGTCACCCCCCAACCACCCTGCCCGCCCCGAACCACCTGCCACGCTCCATGCCTCTGCTTGCGGTCTGCACCCCACATCCAGCCGCCCCCCCCCCAGGCACCGTGGCCTCCCAGCACAGCCCGCTTTGTGCAGAGGACGTGCCCGTGGCGTGGGGGTTTGTCCGTGGCAGGTTCGGCTCACAGGATGTGGCGGCCACCTGGGTCTGTCAGCCCGTCCCCTGCCTCCCCACCTGCCCCACTGATCTCCCCACTGCTCAGGCCCCAATCCCCAGCCGGCTGGGCAGGCCCCACTTCCCCCTCCCCAGTGGGCTGGGCTGAAGGGCAGGCAGTGTTTAAAGCGCATTGGGGGGGGGGGTGTCACAAGGGGTCGCAGACATAGCCTGTGGGGGGCACCTTGTGGCCCATCTTACCAAAACGGCTGCTCCCAGTTTACGTTGGATCCCTTACTATGTTCAGAGCCCCACAGCCAGGGCAGGGAAGGAGCCGAATTCCTGGGCCAGACTCGCTGCAGGTTGGGGGTCGGGCCGGCTGGACCTCGGGGTTTCTGGGTTGGGGGAAATTTGAACATTGGCTTTGGTTCCAATTCAGAGGGAAACGCCACTCAATTTTCCTTTTCGGAAACCCCTCCCCACTCCCCAGGGTGCTCCCCCAGATTCGCTCCCGGGGCCTGGAACCCACTGATTGAAATCGACAGTTTCACAGCTGCTGTTCCGTGCTGGGCACCCCTGAAACAGACACGAATCCTGGCAGTTTCAGTCAGCAGCAACCAGAGGCCCTGGCCCTGGGAGCAGCCCGGCCCGGCCAACTGCTCTGGGAAAAGCCAGAACTTCCAGGCTCGCAGGCCGGCCGGCTCCCCACTTCCTCTGCACATTCCTGACCAGCCCTAGGACGGAGGCTGTGGATAGGAGAGGTGTGAACGCTAAGAACCCCCCTGCCCCCCGGTTTAATTTAAGGGGCACACACTCCTCCCTGCACAGGGATCCAATTGGCAAAGGGACATCCATGATTCGCCCCATCCCCTAGTGAGTATTGATGAATAATCTGCACTGAAGGACTTTTTCTCCTTCCTGCCAGGGGGCTCAGGGTTCGGTCGGTGCCATGGGCAGGGCAATTCATGCCCCTGTTGCATTGGGTCTCCTGCCTGTCACATCCTCACTGGCCTCAGGAACACCCAGCCAGTTTCTCTTCTCCATGCCTGTTCTCGCTCTCCATAATATCCTGTGGCGGTGAGTTCCGCAGGCCGGTGTGCTAAGAAACCCCTAAGAGCCTGCTCTGCCAGGCAAGAGGCAGCCCTGGGGGATGCGAGGGGGCACTTGGGGAGGCAGCTGGCATAAGGAACTGAGAGGGGTATGGCTCTCTGGGCCCTGATCAATTGGTGCAGAGGATGGAGGGGGTGGTGGTTTTGCTCCCAGCCTGCAGGGAGTGACCAGCATCTGGGGGAGGTGCTGTGTCCCACCGGGGACTGCCGACAAACAGCCTGTCTGGATCCCTCTGGATCCAAACAACCGGGTGCCCAGCAGTCATGGTGCATAGGCCCCTCCCCCTGGTCCGTAAGCCTCAACCGAGCCCTGGAGTCTCTAGCACCCGGGAGCTCCGGGTGTCGTGGGCGCTGCCCTGCGAGGCAGTGTCCCAGCACGGGCTGTTCACTCCCAGAACCCCCGACGGCTGGCGTCACATCTGGTCCGGGGCTGCCAGGGCCTCGAGCAGAGCCTGGCATTGCGTCTGGGCAGAGGCCTCCGAGCTGCAGAGAGACCCACTGAGGCTTGCGCATCCTCTGATGGGACCAGGCCCGGAGCCTGACCCGGCTCCAGGCTCGCAGCCTGCTCTGAGGGACCCCCCCCTAGGAACCCCCTTACCTGCTTCTGAGCTCCCTGCCTTCCTGCCCGGAATGCCCACCTCCATGCTTCCACTGAGTGCCTGGGGCCCCCCCTGCCCCACATCAATGCTTACGCCCTCCCACCACCACGACAATGCCACGTTTGCCCCACGGCTCCCAATGCCCAATGCAGGGCCCCGATCCCCCTATGGGCCACGCCTCAGGCTGAACCCCAGATCTCCCCTGCGCTCCTGCACCCCAGATCCCCCCAGCTGGGCCGTTCGATGCCAGGTAGTTCTTGGCTCTGGGGGGAACTGGGGCCCCAGGTTTGAATGATGTCACCAAGCGCCGGATAATGATGTAACAGCCAGGTCGAGCGCATCCTGCAGCCAGGATGGGGTCCTGCCTCTGCCCTTCAGGGAACAGAGGGCTCCGTGCTTGGCTGGGAGACCCTCTGAGACCACCTGGGCACTGCAGGAAGTGGGGGGGGGGCTCAGGCGGGGGGGCTCTCCCCACACAGTCAAGGCTGGCTCCAGGGCCACGCTAGGGGGTGTCATGCTGCAGGGAGTGAGGTGGGTGCTGGAGCTGGTATTTGCCTCTGCTCCAGGCCATGGGTCAGTGCCGCTCACTGGCAAGGGCTGGTACCAGCGGGGCCCCTGTGGCAGGGCTGGGGGGGGGCACCTGATGGGGAACTCCCCTCCAGAGAGGCAACCCCTTTGCCAGTATCCACAGGGGAGGAGTCTCTCCCATTGGGAGCAGCAGGCCAGAGGCTGGCCAGGTACAGAGCAGCCATCCCAGTCCTCAGGGCAGCCCCCCCCCCAGTATGAGTGTGACCCTGTAGGCCCCCCCTGCATAGCAGCACCCCCAAGCTGCCATTGGCAATCACAGCCCAGCCGGTATTCACCATCCCCTTCTCTGCGGCTGCATTGCAATAAACATGGGGCACAACCCCCCGGAGACCCTACAATAACAAGCCAGCCTGAGCAACCTTCCAATAACAACCCAGCCCCCGCGGCTGCTGCAGGAAGGGACCCCACAGCTGCTCCCATGGGACCCTCTGAGAGCAAACTGCATGTGTTGGGGGGAGGGGAGTTCCCAGATTCAGTGGCCCTTGCAGTGTGTGTGTGGGGGGGAGGACTGGGAAACGGGCAGGAGACAGGGCTCCCCTCCCCCATGGGTGGGGGGATTTGCTGGCAAAGACCTTGGCTTTCCCAGCCCCAGCTGGGCCCAGGGGGGAGATCAGGCGAGGAGGGAACCAGCGAGTACAGCCGGCCTGGCCATGTAGACATACTGCCCCATGGGGGGGGCTTGTCCGGAGACTGATTCCTCCCTAGAGGGGACTGGGATGGGCCAGGGCTGCAGCGTATCCCCAATCCCCTCCCTCCCCAGGATCCCTGTCCAAAAAGGTGTGGCAGGGCTGCTCCCCCACCCCTGGCACCCCATGCACGATCTCCCTTCAAGGCAGGCCCCCAGGACGCGTCACCCCCACTGGGAGGGGCAGGGGCGCAGGGCTCTGGGGCAGCTGGCCCAGTGCTGAGATCCTGCTAGGTCAGCGTTGCAGCCGAGTGCCCCCCACCCCCCAAAAGGCTTCATCCTAGTTTGCAGGTGGATCAGGCCCCATCAGGGCACCAGGCACAGGGGAGTGGAGGGGGGGCACAAATGGAGGTCAGGCTCCGTCAGGGCACCAGGCCTGGCATGGTGGGGGTAAGGCCCATCTGGGGGCCAGGGGGGGGGGGAATTGAGCCCAGCCAGGGCATCTCTGCCACAGGACAAAGAACGGGGAGGGGTGGGCATGGGCTGTTCTGAGCATCCAACACAGGCCAAAAACTGACAGAGCGCAGGGATCCCTCAACCGCCCCCCGCCCCCCCCGCATCCTTCAGCTCAGACCCCCCATCCCCCCACCCTTCTCCCCTCCCCCTTCACCCCTTCAGCTCAGACCCCCGCATCCCCCCTTCTCCCCTCCCCCATTACCCCTTCAGCTCAGACACCCGCATCCCCCCC
>NW_023260529.1:7452-23510 GCF_013100865.1 Trachemys scripta elegans
GGGAGAAGGGGGGGGATGCGGGTGTCTGAGCTGAAGGGGTAATGGGGGAGGGGAGAAGGGGGGATGCGGGGGTCTGAGCTGAAGGGGTGAAGGGGGAGGGGAGAAGGGTGGGGGGATGGGGGGTCTGAGCTGAAGGATGCGGGGGGGGCGGGGGGCGGTTGAGGGATCCCTGCGCTCTGTCAGTTTTTGGCCTGTGTTGGATGCTCAGAACAGCCCATGCCCACCCCTCCCCCTTCTTTGCCCTGTGGCAGAGATGCCCTGGCTGGGCTCCATTCCCCCCCCCCCCGCCCTGGCACCCGCATCCCCCCCTTCTCCCCTCCCCCTTCACCCCTTCAGCTAAGACCCCCGCATCCCCCCTTCTCCCCTCCCCCATCACCCTTTTAGCTCAGGCCCCCACATCTGGCCCCACCATTCACCCCCCATCACCCCTTCCCCATCCTTCCACTCAGAACCCCCCATCTCACCCACGCTTCTCACCTCCCCCACCACTCCTTCACCATCTTTCATCTCAGACCCCTTCATCCCCCCACCCTTCACCCCATCCCCCCTTCAGCTCAGACCCCCATCACCCCTTGCCATCCTTCAGCTCAGACCCCTTCAATCGCCCCCACACCCAGCTCTGCATCCCCCGCAGGACTCACCCCCCAGCTCACGCTCCCGAGGGGGGGCAGCGGCCCCTTCCCCCACCGCAGGGACAGGTGATGGGCTCGACCCTCCTCAATCTGCAGCCAAAGGCAGGAAGCCAAACCCCCCCCCCCGCACCCCCCCCCCACGGCCCAGGTCTATTTCATGCCCCCCCCCCCCCCCCCCCGCCCACACAATGGCCCGCAGCGCTGGGAAAGCTGCTATTGTGCATCCAGGCCCCGATCCCTGGCACGGGCCCCCTGGAGCAGCCAGACAGGGCCGGGGCCATGCAGCCCCCCCCCGCCCCGCCCCCCCCCTGCAGCCCCCCCAACCCTGCCGCTCTGCCCCCCAACGCCCCCTCTCTGCAGCCCCCCAGCCCTGCCATCCCCCCTGCAGGCCCCCCCAGCCCGAGAAAAAGCCTCGCAGCGGCGGCGGGGGGGGGGGGGGGGGGCCCCGCCCCCCCCGCCCCGGGCCCCGCGGCCCCCCCGGGCCCCGGGGGGGGGGGGGGGGGGCCGCCCGCCGGGGGGGGCGGGGGGGGAGCGGGGGGGGCGGGGGCGGGGCGATGGAACCCGGGGGGGGGGGGTCGGGATGTGAGTGGCGGGGGCGGGAGGGGGGAGACACGAGCTGGGATTGCGGGGGGGGGGAGGAGGGGGGTGGCGGGGGGGGGGGCGGGGGGGGGGAGACACTGGAGCTGGGATTGCGGGGGGGTCCCTTTGTACCTACTGGCCCTGCAGCCCCTGGCCCGTTAGCCCTCCCCCCCCCAGCCACTTGGTGCCCAAAGCCCAACCACGCTGGGGGGCCCCCTTAGAGAGCCAGCCCCGTGGAGCAGAGACCCCCTGAAGAACCAGAGGGGCTTGGTGGGCCCGGCTGGGAGGGGCCTTTCCTGGCAGGGGGGGGCAGGGGATTCACCGCACCGAACAGGCCCCCCCAGAAACCCAGGGAGGGGGTGGGCCAAGGGCAGCACCAGGGGGCGTTAACAGGAAGGCGCAGCCCAGCTGGATGGTGCCTCCTGCCCCCAGAGCACAGGGCAGGGGCTGGACGTTTTGCAAGCAGCAGGGCTGGCACCATAGGCGGGATGGGGCAGTGCCAAGGCTGGGGGGAAGCGACACCACCCCAGCGCTGTCATCGCTGTTACCTGGGTTAGGGCAGCATCCAGGGGTCCCCCGCAAGGTTGTGGGGCCCAGTGCCGAGGCAGAGCTGGAGCCAGGCCCCGACCCACAGTGCATGCAGGCTACACAGCCAGAGCAGGGAGGGAAACTGAGGCACAGAGTCAGGCTGTGACTTACTCAAGCGCCCACAGCGGGTCAGGGGAGAAGCAGGACCAGAACCCAGGTGTCCTGAGTCCCAGACCTGCTAGGCCTCACTGCCCCCCTCTCACACGCCCAGTAACACCCAGTGCGCGTCCCACCCGTACCCTTGCCCGTCGAAGGGGTTAGAAGAGAGAGGAGCTGCCTGGGCCCGGGGCAGCGAGGGTGAGATGTGCCCCCCAGCGAGGGACAAGCCAGGATTTCGAAAGCATGAAATCGGGTCGTGCTGGCTCTAAGCGAGCGGCTGGTTGCATCCGAGCCAGGCGTACCCGGGAGGGCAGATAATACTACGGTGACACCCCCCCCACACACACACCCAGCGCTCAGGGCACGCAGTAGCAGCTCAGGGGGATCAGCGCAGGGCTGGGGGTGATGGGTGTAAGGGGATAGGGGTGGCTGGTGAGGAGGAGTTCCCCTGGGGGATGACCCTGGTGCCAGAAGCCATGAGGGGGCAGAGGAGGCTCCCCCCCCCATTGGGGGTACCACTCGGCTATCTCCCCCTAGGTGCAGCTCCAAAACACCAGAATCTTTTTCTCCCCAACCAGAGATGCCCCTCCCCAGGGCAGGGGCCAGCAGCCCCAAAGGAACGAGGATCATCTCATGCCCAGGCTGCAGGGGTCAGAAAGGCGCTACCCCTCCCTGTTCCTGCCCCCCTAGCACCAGGCTGGGGGCACCGCAGCCTCACCCCCGGCTCTGGCATTGCCCCAAGCATGGATGGGGAAGTTCACAAGCCTTAGTCCCTACCCAGCCAGCCAGTAGGGGCAGGGCGGGCACTGCCCCACCCCCCTTCCCTTTGGCAGGCGCTTGCCAGGGCCAAGAACCCACAGCCAGGCTGCTGTCAGTCAATAATTTATTTCTATCCAGACACAGGGAACGGAAATACACCAGAGTTTACAAAAATAGAAGGTGCAACAGACTAACCTGCAGCCCGGGCGGCAGGGCCCCTCTCCCTGCGCGGCCCCAGGGCAGGATCGGGGCCCTGCCCAGGCTGGCGCACGGAGCGTTATTGCGTGTCGCGGGATCGCTGGAGGGCAAGGAACCGCAGCTGGGGCCTCGGGCACCAGCCTGCTGCTTGGGAACCCCTGCCGACCCCCTGCCCCCGCTGGGTAGGGGAGCAGGCATTGCGTCCCGCTTGGCCAGCCCTGCTCACAGGCAGCCCATGGGCGAGTTCAGAGTACCTCTTTGACCTGTTCTACCATGGCCCCCCCTCCAAGGCAGCAGTGGGGATAACGGATTGCAGACCAGGCCTGGGGAGAGGGGACAAGGCCGGTAAGGCTCTGCTACTTCCCAACCATATCCTGCCCCTGTCCGCTCACCGCATGAACCAAGCCAGGGCTGAGGAGGGCTCAAGGCCAAGGGCAGAAGCAGCCCCACATCCAGGGGAAAGCCCAACCCGTGGCCAGCAGGTGCCAGGGAGCAGCAACGCTATGCCCCCTCCCTGGGGCCGCTGAGACCCCGGGCAGGCAAAGCTGAATCTAGCACGAGCCTTGCCTGCAAGCCACGGGCAGCGCTGCAAGCGCCTCCTGCTGGAGGAAGGGTAGAACTGCACCCGCCAGCTGCCCCATGCCAGGAGGAAGGTGCTGTGGCTGGTAGAGGCTGCTGAAATGAATTAGAGGGGGGGGGCTTACCCTCTCCTTGGGGGGGCCTGCCGGCCCCGGGAGTCCAGCATACTCGCAGCCGGGGGGAGGGAGCTCTGCGCCCAGTCGCTCCCCTCCGGCACGCGGGGCAGTTTCCGGCCACAGCAGCCCAGAGACGAGGACCAGTGGCCCAAAGCTCGGCCCTGCCTCGAACCTAGGCTCTGGCACCAAACGTGGCTCGTGGCCTCGTGCGGGTGAGGCTGGGGGCAGGCCCCGGGGATGTAGTGTGTGGGGAGAGGTGGCTGCAGACCGGGGGGCTGGGACCCCAATGCAAACTAGTGTTAACAACTGCCCCCGCGACCCCAGCCGGGAGATTTCACCTAGGAATAAATTACACCGCGGGACAGGCCAAGAGAACCTTCTCCCTTCTGGGGAGAGCGGGGGGCACCAGTGCAGAGCACACACGGGGGCGGGCAGGAGAGGGGACCCGCTGCCATCCCCAGGCTCAGGAAAACGGGAGGGGGGTGTCACTGTTGCTAGGGGGGAACTGTCTGCCCCCTCTAAGGCACCAAAGAGTCGAATCTTTTATTGCATATTGCAGGGCCCGGGCTGCCTCCCCCCACCCTCTGCCCTGTAGACAGGGCTGGTTGCAGACCCCAGCCCTAGACATGGGCTGAGCTGACAGGGCTCCTCAGCCAGCAGCCCCCCCCACCCCAGTCAGAGGATCCATCCCCCGCTCTCCCGCCCAACAGGGCGGATAAAGATAAGGCACTTGGGTTTGCAACCGAGCCCGCCCGGCCCACTCGGCCACCGGGCTTCTCTGGAGCTCAGCTGAGCCCTCGGGCCAGCCAACAGCGGGGGGCACAAAGACCAAGGGGTGGGGGGCAGGGGACACCTTTGATCTTCAGCTCCCACAAGACGAGACGGGGGGGAAGGAGGAGGGCCTCTCCGGGCGGGTAACGACTAAGCGAAGATGTTGGTGACAAAGTCCAGGAAGCGCTTGGCGTACTGCTCGGGGTGGACGGTCGAGATCTCCGCGCCGGCCTGCAGGGGGCACAACAGCATCAGCACCAACCAACCCCCGCCCCCTCCGACACCCCAGGGCGACCTTCCAATGCTTGCCAAGAGCCTGCGGGGAGGAGGGGGGGCTGTGCCCCACAGCCCTGACACCCCCTCCCTTGCCCGGTTTTCCGCTGGTCCACAGGCCAGGCAGCCCGGCTGCGTTTAACGAGGCTAATTCAAGCAGGGCGTGCGCAGTTCCAGCTGCCGTCCTCCCTTCCCCAACGGGCCCCCCCATGTGACCAGGCGGCTCCGTCCCCCCGCCCCGGACGCGAGCGGGACTCACCCCGTGCTTGACGGTCTTGGCGGCGTGCGCGGCCTTCTTCTTGGCGTCGTACTGCGTGAGGATGTCGATGAGGCCCATGAAGTACACCTCCGGCTGGGGCCCGCCTGGGGAAAGGCCATACCCCGGCTTAACCCGGCTCCCAGACCTTCAACGGACCCTTCCCCGCCCACTAGCTCCCTGACCAGGGGTCCAGCCGCGGGCGCAGTGGATCCGCGGCCTGCCACTCTCGGCGAGCTCCACGGCCGGCCCCGTCCCTGCCGCCTGGCCCTGAGGCTGCCGCAAAGGGCTGTGCGACCCACCGGCCACACAGGGCGCTCCGGGCCAGCGCCCATGGGTGGGGCCCTGTTTTTGAGGCGTTGGGGGAAAAATCCAGCCCCGAACGCGAGGGCTGGGGGCTCCCATTCTTTGAACACCTTTTGGGCCAGCCAGCGAAGAAGGAACAAAGCTACCACCCCCCCGCCCCAGATCCCTGTCCCCCGCCATGGTACTGCCAGCCCCACTCACCTTCCGCGCTCTTGATGGCGTACACGTCGACGTAGGGGTCAAACTCCCCGGGGCTCAGCGGCTTGTAGGAGTTCAGGTAGCCGCCGATCCCCTCGGGGGATGTCCCGTAGGAGCCCACAACCGTGACGTCTTCCCCCTCCTCTTCCTCCTCCTTCAGATCCTCGTCCTCCTCCTGCTCGGCCCGGAGCACGTCATGGATGCCCAACAGCAGGCTGTAATCCATGATCTTCAGCTGGACCAGGAACTAGGGGTGCAGCGGACAGGGGGTGAGCCGGGGCAGCAGTGAAAGGCTCCATTCCCACCCAGGGGGCTCCTCAGAAGCCACTGCTGCTCCCACTCAGGCCATGTTACCTAATGGTTAGAGCAGGGCCCTGCTTTGGCCTGCTCTAAGGGGCTGTTGCCCTGCCCCAATCTGCAGGGAGGGGAGACCCCCAACTGCACAGGGCCACACCGCGCTCCAGGGAGAGGCGCTAGACATGGCCCACAACGCAGTTCTCTGGAGCTGTTGGGCCGCAGGGACGTTTGGGGACACCCCCCCGCCCACAGCTGAGAACGTCAGCGGAGCCGCGAGGGACCTGCTACTGTGGGCACGGGAGACCCAGCAGTGCCAGGGCCTGGGTGCCAGCCAGCACCAACAGCCTGTGCCCCTGGCAAAGCAGCCCTGCCGCCCCTCCTTTGCGTGGCTCTCCCTGGAACGTATCGCCTGGCACAGGCAGGGCTCTGGGTTCTTGGCCGGGCAAGGAGGGGCTATTGCCCCAAGCGGCTGGCGAAGGGAAGGAGACATGGAGTGGGGCACCGAGTCTCCCAAGGCAGTCCCCTTCCTTCCCATGGCTGATACCCCCAATCCCTCTGCCACAGGTTTCAGTCCCTGCTGGCAGTGGCGTGCG
This sequence comes from Trachemys scripta elegans, assembly GCF_013100865.1. NCBI lineage: Eukaryota > Metazoa > Chordata > Testudines > Emydidae > Trachemys > Trachemys scripta. Next base: position 13,697 of record NW_023260529.1, read on the forward strand.
CCCCGAGGGGTCCGGCAGAGCCCGGTAGCCAGTTCTGGTTGCTAGACAAGCCATGCTCGACAGGCTGCCCCGGGCGGGTCTGNCCGCCCCTCCTTTGCGTGGCTCTCCCTGGAACGTATCGCCTGGCACAGGCAGGGCTCTGGGTTCTTGGCCGGGCAAGGAGGGGCTATTGCCCCAAGCGGCTGTCGAAGGGAAGGAGACATGGAGTGGGGTACCGAGCCTCCCAAGGCAGTCCCCTTCCTTCCCATGGCTGATGCCCCCAATCCCTCTGCCACAGGTTTCAGTCCCTGCCGGCAGTGGCAGTGCGCCCCGAGGGGTCCGGCAGAGCCCGGTAGCCGGTTTTGGTTGCTAGACAAGCCATGCTCGACAGGCTGCCCTGGGCGGGTCTGGGCCGATCGGCTCAGGGAGGACGAGCTGTTTCGGGAAGGTTAGACAACCCCAAGCACCGTCCTGCAGGCGGTGCCCGCAACCGATCCCAGCTGCCACCTCGGCGTGGAGGTCAGCCGTGCCCGCGCCCCGCCCCGCCCCACCAGGGGCCAGAGACACCTGCCCTACCTCCACATCCCTCTTCAGCTTCTCCATGAAGTCGCCCTTCTGCCCCTCGTCCACGTACACCTTCTGGCTCATGTGCAGGAAGTCCATGTCTTTCAGGGTGGGCAGCTCCTTGACCTGGAAGGAACCAGACACGGTTAGTGGTCCAAGGAGGAGGGGGCCCCCAGGCGGAAGCAGCCTCACACCTGTGGGGCCACGCCCCGAGGGATGACCTGCAGAGCAGCCCAGCTCACGGAGTCGCCCCGGGAAACCCCCTCGCCGCCCACAGCCCCTTTAACAAGAGGCCCTGTCAGACCTGGGGCTGCCCCTCCTGGGACGGTTCCGGGGCTCACGGGGTGGCAGGGCCATGGCGCCCATGCCCAAAGGCAGGAGAAGCTGGCGACAACAGCCCAGCCGCCAGGGAGCCGCTCCCCCCAGAGGAAAGACTCAACACGAGCCGGCAGCTGGCCCCTCACCCTGGCAGGATTCCCCCGGCCGCTGAGCCGAGGGCTCCAATCCAATCAACCCTCCCTCGCCATCATCTCGCGGCCCTCAAATCCCGTTAACTGGATGCTGACGCCACCCCCGGGCTTTAGGGCAGGCGAGGCCACTAACGAGATCAGGATTATCCGGCTAACTCGGGTCATTTCCCCCCCAAACGGGGCGAGGCGGCCGGCAAAGCCCCAGCTGCATCTCGCCCTGGCTCGTTTGGCGCCGCGGCTGGTTAGTTAATCCCAGGCCCCCGCCAGACAGAGCGAGCCTCTGGCCGGGCCTGGCATCAGCTCATCCCCTCTCTTGCCCGTGAACCGGCCTTGCTGCCCCTTCGCATCAGTGCCCCCAGAGCTAGCCGCAGCTGGAGAGCGCTGGCAAGGCGACCCCAGGGCCCACAGCGCTCCGCATGGAGCCCACCGAGGCCTGTGCTGGGGGAGACGGCTGNTGGCAAGGCGATCCCAGGGCCCACAGCGCTCCGCATGGAGCCCACCAAGGCCTGTGCTGGGGGAGACGGCTGCTGCCCTGGGCACCCCCTCCCCGGAGGGCAGCGTGCAGAGGGGTGGCCGTGCAGGGCTGAGAACTGCTCCCCCTGCCCGGTGCTTCGGTCCGAGATTTAACAGCGGCCGATTCCTCGCCAGCTCGAGCTGCCTTTCGAAGGGGGCTGGGCCGCTCCCCGGCACGCTCTGTCCAGCCAGGGGATCCCAGTTTGAGCCCAGCCTGGCTCCCCGCACCGCCAGGGATGCCCCGTCAAACCCACCTGCTGGCCCGTCCCAGCAGTGGCACCACGTCAGAAATCAGAGGCCCATCCTACACTCCAGCTCCCTGGGGTGGGGGGATAAGACAGCGGCTCCCCTCCCCACACCCTGAGGGGATTGAGCCCACCTCTTCCCATGGAGTCAGCAGGTCCCAGTTAACCAAGATCCCCCTAAGTTGGGCACAGGACACCCCATAGCTTCCCGCTGCCCCCAGCCTGCTGCCCAGCCCCAGGGACCTCTGAGGGCAAACCCAAGCCCCTTCCCTAAACGGGGGCACAGGGCCGCATCCCCAACAGCTGCCACCCCCTGCACTTCGCTGCTCGCGCCGGCTCCCACCCGGCGTGGGGCGGCCCCACCAGGAGGCGGCTGTGTGAGCAGCGAGGTGGATCCCAGAAGCCTGGAGTCCCAGGGTAGTCGGCCCAACCTCCAGGCATGGAAAGCTGGCAGCTTCGCCCCAGCGGGCAGGGCCCGGATACCAAGCCAGCCCTCGAGGAGGGGCCTAGTTTTCAGATGCTTTGAGGAGCATCTGCAGAAAGGGAAGCAAGGCACCCCTACCACGGCGACAGCCTGAGGACACCCGACGGCCACGGGAGACGCCCGCCAGGCCTACCGGGGCAGCCTCCGATGGGGTCACCACCCCTGCCTATCCCACTGGGGGCAGCGACGCCCGTCAGTCAGGGACTCAGGCCCCCTGCTTGCTCTCCTGGAGGCCGGGCGCTGTCGCCCACCAGAACAAGCTAGGAGAGATCCATGGGTCAGAGACCCCCCTCCCCCCACATCCTCAGTTACCTTCTCCTTGTCGCTGGCTTCTCGGGACACCAGGGAGCCCTGCAAGAGAGGTACCCGCCCATTAGTCACAAGCCCCGCCCCCGGCCGCAGGAGGAGGGGTCAGATACACGCAGGAGTCCGTGGCGAGGGGCACAGAGCAGGCGGCCACAAGCAGCCACGGCAAGAGGGAGAAGATGGCTGAGATTTAGGGGACTGTCACCTGATTATTATGGACGGGAGCCAAGCGGCTAAACCCCCCGCACTGCCCGGAGCCCCCGGGCTAGTCCCAGGACCTCTGAGCCGCTTGGCTATGGGATCCGTCTGGCCCTAGCCACACAGCTGCTGCTGCTAGTCTCTCCAAGCAGCAACCCCCAGCACCTGGGACCATGCCGGGTGGGGGTGGGGAGGGCATGAACAGGTCCAGGGTGGGTCGCAACCACCTGCCCTTTGTGGGGAAATATGGGGCCCCTAAACTAGGTTGCCACGTGGTGTGGAAAGTGACAAAAGCCACAGCTCCAATGGGGGCCTGTCCGGGAGGGTTTCCAGCCGCGTGCCGCACAGCCCAGGCCGGCCTGACCCCAATCCCCACCAGCCCGGGGGCGCCCTCTGGGGTCCTGAGGCACTAGAGAAGCTCCTTGGCCAGGAGAGGAGCTCCAATCTGGAGGAGGGTCTCTATCGAACTGCTGCTGAAAGCGGGGTTCAGGGCAGAGATCAATCGGGTGAAGCTGGGGCAATCGATTCCTTGGGGTGCAGCCTCGCATGGGGGCTCAGGAGGGCACAGAGAGACTAGACCGGCCGGCAGGACGATCAGCAGCTTGTGTGTCTGCAGAGACTGGGGTGTCCCCAGGAGCCTGGCTCAGGTGACTGCCCCGGCCCCGCCTGCTGGCCCCGTTACCTTCAGGTCGTACTTCCTGTGCACGGCGAGCCGGTGGCTGAACACGTTCCTCATGACCAGCATGTAGGTCTCCTCGCTGTCCACGCTGAGCCGGTACATCCCCAGGAACTGGGGCAGCAGGGTGAGCCCGTGACACTTCACCACGTACTGCAAGGAGACGGGGCCGCGTCAGACCGGCAGGGGCCAGGGCAGAGTGCGAGGCGCCAGCCGGTCGGGCCTCTGGAGACCCCAGCCAGAAGAGGGGGGCAGTGACGTGCCCTAGCGGCCGCAGGTTGGTGGCAGCGCTGGGATTAGAACTCGACTCATTTCCTCCCAGCGGCAGACAGGTTCGCTCTGGCGCCCCCAGGTGGCGAGGCAGGGACACCTCAGAGTGACACTGGCCGTACCTGGTGGTAGTGCGAAAGGAGGCTGTGCACGTCAGCCACGTCTTCGCTGGAGATCTCCTTGATCACCAGCGTCCGGTCGTAGGAGGTGAGGAAACGCCGGTCGCTCCCCTCACCTTCGTAGTGGGGCGGGCTGCGCGTCAGGGAGACCTGGGGGGGGAAGCAGGCGTGAGAACTGACCCCGGGGCATACCGGGGACACCTCACCCCGGGCCATTCCATCCTTTAATGGGGCAGATGGTGAGTTTCAGGAGCATCTGCTATCGGTGGCCTGCCTTGCCAAGGGGCACCACCCCAGCGATATCAGAGACTCGGCCAGGGCTGCTGTGGCCAGCTCCCAGCTCAGCCGGTCCCAACCCGCCTCTGGCCAAGAAGCGGGCGTCCCAAGGAAAGCTTTAAGGGGCGCAGGGTGGATCTGCGTACGTCCCCCTCTATGCACACAGGGCCCTGGAACGCGAGGCCCAGGACACACATTCACCCTCCTGCCCCCACACACGATCGGTACCGAGGGAGCAGGTTACCCACCTGGTAGTCCTGGTCGTCAATCCCGAAGCGCTCGCGGAGGTTGCGGAAGACCTGCGGGCAGTACTCCTTGAACTTGAAGTGGCTGGGCAGGTTCTCCCTGGCGGGGCAAAGGGGAAGGGGGTCAGTGTTTAGAACCAGAGGGACCAGCTGGCCCCAGGAAGAGATCAGGAGCCTAGCACAGTCACAGCCGTAACCGTGTGATTCAGTTCAATACCACACGGCTCACGGGCACCTTAACCCGCCCCCGGCGTCGGGGACCCTCCTTGCTGGCAGTCGAAGCAGAAGGCAGAGGTTGGAGGACACCAGACAGAGCCAGGGATCCCCTCGCAGGTGGGGACGCTGGCCGGGGGTCAGCAAGCAGGTGCAAGGCGGCTGGGGGCGCTGATCCCTGGTTCTTGTGTCACGAGATGGGGGAAACAACACTTCCCTAGTCACTTTCTCCACCCGGGTCATGATTTTATAGACCTGCCTCAGTCGTCTCTTTTCTAAGAGAAACAGTCCCTGTCTTTTTAATCTCTCCTCACATGGGAGCTGCTCCATCCCCTTAATCATTCTCTGTCCTTTTCCAGTTCTCTGGCAGGGCGACGAGATCTGCGTGCAGTCTTCAAGGGGTGGGCGGAGCGTGGATTTCGATAGCGGCGTTAGGATATTTTCTGTCTGATTCTCTCTCCCTTTCCGAGTGGCTCCTAACTCGGTTCGCTTTTTGATGGCCATGGCACACGGAGCAGGTGTTTTCAGAGAACCTGATCTCTGTAAGTATCTACGTGGGGCGCGAAGATCTAACAACTGGCTCTTCCACCGAGCGGAGAAAGACAGAACAGGAGCCAGCGGCCGGAAGCCGAAGCTAGACAAAGGCGGCAGACGTTTAACAGGGAGGGGAATTACCCCATGGTGGAGCCTCCATCGCGGACCGTTTTTAACTCCCGACGGGCTGCGACTCCAAACGATCTGCTGTAGGAATTAGCTCAGGGCACTTGACTAAGTGATCACCGTGGAGCAGCGTGCACCACCTGCCCGGCCCCTGCTGTCAGACAGCTCCAGGAGCCAGCTCCTTGCCAGAGAGGCAGGGCAGTCCCCAGCTGCCCCGCTCCGGGCAAGCAAGACCCACACGGGAGCTCTTAGGTCACGTTTGCTGTTGAGTCTTCGCCTGGGCCCAGGTACAGGGTGGTTAAGGCTGGCAGGCGAGAGGGGAGGGGCAGCAGGGGAGGGCACCGGCACAGCCAGAGCTCTGGGCGAGGGCCCCTAGCTCCAGGGCAGAGTGTTAGGCCTGGAAGGGGCTGGGGAAACGGCAGCTAATGCCGAGCACAGCAATGCCAAGGGGCTGCCACCGCGAGGGCACCGGAGGCTGCGCCCAGCGCAGGGAGAGAGACTCGGGAGCCAGGCGCAGCAGGCGCGGGAGGTGAAAATGCTGCACCTGGGCTGAGCAGAAAACACAAGGGGCGTGGGACGTAGGGATGGGCGGGGAGGCTCATCGGGGGCCGGCTAGAACCAGCCTGTATCAGTGGAAGACAATGGACACCTCAGGGAATGAACTGTGACCCCAAACGGGACACCACGGGGTAGGATCGGAACTGGCCTTTCCGGGACACCGAGCTCTGACCTGGGACTGACGGCGAGCGAGCGGAGACGGGATCTTCGGCAGCTTGGCTGGGCGGAGCTTGGCAGAGCCCTCTTACCCTCTAGTCTCTCCGTTCCCCCCAGGGCTTCCCAGGCTGGGCTCCAGTTGCCTAACAAACCCTGCACGGTTTTGAAAACGGCTGCCTGGCGTCAGCGCGTCAACAGGGGGAAAGTCTCGGCCCAGGAGCCGATCTCGACCCTTGAGGAAGGGCGAGACCCCGTCGGGGAGCGGCCTGGCTCGCTGAGGGCTTCCTCCAAGGGACTGTTTAAAAGCCGCGGCACGGCATGGATCCCGTGGCCCCGCGACGCCCCTGCACCCAGGGTGGAAATCTGGGGAACCCAAACAAAGCTGCCCAAACTGGAGGACACATCAGCTCCTGCGAGAAGAGCCCGGAGAGCGTTAGTGAGCTCTCCGGGAGGGGGCTGACCCAAAGTCCGGCGGGTGACGCCGGGGGGGGGCGGCACAGAAGCAATCCGAGAAATGCAGGACCCCGAAAGGTCGTCTAGTCCAGTGCCCCGCACCGAGGCAGGACTCTGTCGCCTGGGAGGACGCCGACCCCGCTTTCTCGTGAGCTAGTCAGTCTGATCTCCGGTGCACTAGGGTGTAATGTACCAGATCCAGCCTCAGCCATTTCGATACCAGCCAGCGAGCTGTGCGCGCGCACGCGCCCCCCTCCCCGCAAACTCCGTGGGGGCGGCAGCCTCCTGCCGCGACTCACCTGTTGAAGAGATGATTGTTCACTTTGATTTTAGAGTTGGCTTTAAAGTCATCGGGTAGCAGCATCACCGGCAGGGGAACCTGGCTGAGTTCATTGATCTGGCAAGGGAACACAGGACAAGCGGGTTACTCCCCGCCCCACGCGCAGGTTTGGAGCGTCAGCAGGCGGCGTTCAACCCCCAGGCGCGCTCAGACCTGCCGCTGGGTATCCTGCCAACCTCGCCCAGGCGCACAGAGCCAACGCCACACGGGACAGCTTCCATTCCTCTAACAGCGTGGCAGGGGAGGGCAGTGTTCCCAGCAAGTCCCTGCCGAGCCAGCTAGGATGGCCAAAAAAACCAAACAGCAAGTGCCAGGCAACCTGCGAGCGCCCCCTACTGGATGGGGTAATAAACAGCCAGGCCATTGGAACGGGGCGACAGGAGCCCAGGGGAACAGTATATGAAGAGCCAATTCAAGCAGCCCGTCAGTTGGCGCTCGAGGGAGCTCTGGGAACGGGCTGTGGATTAACACGGAGGGGGCTCGCCCACCGCTTGGCATGGAGGTGCCAAGCACGACACAGGAAAGCGGCAGCTGGGACAAGCCAGGCTCCGGCCTGTAGCCGCTCAGAAGCCCAGGCACAGGGAGCAGACGCCGATCAAGCCTGTGGGAGGAGCGAGCTGGCTGGGAGGGCGTGCGTGAGGCGGGAGTGCCCGTTTTAGCCCAGCAAAAGGGGAGATGCCGCGACCGCGTGAGTTCTGGGGCGGGGCCGTCACCGCCCCGCCTGGCTTTGCCCTACAGACTCCGTGCGGACAGTCCCCAAAGCGGCGCAGCGCCGCGCCGTTTGGGGGCTCTGCCATCAGCTGCTAGAAGGCAATCAAGCTCCCGCAGAGTCACTGGGAGGCCATGTGGGTAGCGCGCCAGGCCTCAGAGACCCCCGTTTGTATCCCAGCTCTACTACCTTGGGCAAGGTCCCATCCCCGCCCCGTGCCTCGGTTCCCCCTAAATGGTACGTCCCTCTCTGTGAAGTGCTTGCAAGCCAGGGGTGAAGGACACCATACAAGAGTTATTAATGGCCAGTTGAGTCCCCTTAAGCGCCTAGCAGACATTGCCCTGGGTAGTCAAAACGGAACCGCGCCCTGTACCGCTCACGGACCCGCTCCTGAGAGGGGAACCGTCCTTCGCGAGGGCCCTCGACACGAAGAGCCCCGGCGTTAACAGACACAAAGCGACGGCACGCGCTGGGGTCCCGGCAGCTTGACACAACACTGCAAGTACATGCGCACGGGAGCCCACGCGAGAGAACTCCGCCAGACGCTCGAGCCACCGGTTCGAAAACCTGCTCCGTTTCTTACCCAGGCACGTGATTTTTTTTAAGCCGGGGCACAAATTAAACACACCAAACAGCAGGGAGCCGACGAAGCCAAGGCACCACCCGGGACGGCCAGCCAGGGAGGGAGCAGCTGGCCAGGCTAGGGTTAAGGGACCACCACACTCCATGCTCCGAGGCCCACGTACCATCAGCCTGCTACACTGGGACATCCAGGTTGTCCTGGGACTGGGTAAGCAGGACACAGAGCTCTGGCTTTCTAGGGGGCTGGACTGGAGTGTCCCTTACAGCCCCTGGAATCAGCAGGCAGGTCCCTTGGCTTCTGGTCTCAGCCGGCGGCTAAGGGGTGGCCCTGGTACAGCGCACCCAAGAGAAGTGTGGGTTGAGACACTGATCCCACAGTGCAGACGCCTGCTCCAGGTCCCACTTGGCACCGTGGCGCTGGGACGTTCTCCCCCTTTCAGTTTGCCGCTGCGCGACGATGCTGCGCCCCACCTCGGACCCGGGTCACAAGGGGCTTTTCCCGTTCGGGATCTCACTAGCTCTTGCCTGCCAGGGTCCCTCAGGCGGGCCAGTCGCCGTCAGGCAGGGGGGCGGAGGCGCTCACACGCCAGAGCGAGGAATGCGGTACACATGCTTGGAAAGGCCCAGGCCACCCCTTCTAAACCCACAGGGCTCCCTGGATGGGGTCTGAGCAGAGGACTGGGATGCCAGCAGCGCCTGGGAGCCTCACGTTCCCTGTCTGCAGGCTGGAATAATCCTGCCCTCGTTCCCAGGGAGCCTTGTGCTGTGACCTGGTTCCCGAGCTCCACGGCTGTAGCCCTAGCGATCAGGACTATTTAAGGAGCGCAGCCGCCGGGAGCTGTGGGGGCACAAACTGGTGTTCAGCAGGAAACTCCACAAAGTTCACACCCCCACCCACAGGGTCAGATCTGCCTAACTCCTGCAGAACTGGGACACCACCACCCCCACCGCGATCAGACCATCTGCCTCAGATGAAGGCTGGGGAAAGGGGCAGCTTCTGCAGAACTCACATTGTGACTCATGCTGGGGTGGGCGGGGAAGCAGAGGGAGAGGAGATGCCCAGCCCAGGAGGAGGGAATAGTGTGGGGTGTCTCACCGGGTGGGGGATACCCCAGCTCAGAGAGACAGTGAGGTCCTAGGCTGGAGGGAGTCAGAGGGCCCCGAGTGTCCTGGTCTCACCAGGTGCTGAACCCCACAACTCACTCCCTGGAGGCAGTGAGGACAGGGGTGGGGGAGAATCACAAGCTCTCAGGCTGGGGGGTGTCCCAGGGGCCCCACCCTCATCCAGGGCTAGACACCCAAGCCACAGTGACATCAAAGGGGCTCAGGGTCAGAGGGTCATGGGCCAGGATCAGGGGCACCCCAGAGAATAATAAGGGCCTCGATCAAGGGGCCCTGGGGGACACCTGGTGCTGGACACCCCAGCCCAGGAGAGCAATGAAGTCATGGGGGGGGCCTGTGGGGGCCCAGCCCAGGATCAGGGGGCCCCAGAGGGCTGTGGGGGGCCAGGAGCCCACCCCCACCTGGTGCTTGATGCCCCAAACCAGCAGAACAGTGAGGTCTCAAGGGGCCCCAGACCAGGATCAGGGGTCCCAGGATCAGAGAGGGAACCGGGCCAGGGACGCCAGAGGGACCAGGATCAAGGGCTCCCGGGGCAGTTGGGGGGACCAGGAAGGGGGACTCTCAAGGTGGGGCAGAGGGGGACAGGGAGCTCCCGGGGGGGAAATGGGGGCCAGGATGGGGGACTCCTGAGGTGGGGCAGCGGGGGGCCAGGACCTGGAGCTCCCGGGGGGGGAGG
>NW_023260529.1:58405-88688 GCF_013100865.1 Trachemys scripta elegans
TAGGTTCCGGACCACTGGGTTATTTTTGTTGACGGGGAGGGGGACGGCGGGGGGGGGGCGCTGGGCGGGGGGGGGGGGGTGGAGAGGTGTGCCGGGGGGGGGGGGGCAGGGCTGGCGCTGGGATGGGGGACGCAGGGGTGCTGGTCTGGCACGGGGGGGGGGGCGCAGGGCTGGCGCTGGGATGGGGGACGCAGGGGTGCTGGTCTGGCACGGGGGGGGGGGCGCAGGGCTGGCGCTGGGATGGGGGACGCAGGGGTGCTGGTCTGGCACTGGGGACCCTGCTCGGTCTCTGCTGCTGCGAGGGGCGGGTGCTGGGGGCGCAGCTGCTGGAGACGCTCCCGCTGGTCCGGCTTCGCCTCGCCCGTGTGAGCCGCGCCGGGTCCCGCTCCTGCGCCAGCCCCCGGCCCCGGCGTCCGCCGCAAGCACCGGGCTGGGCTTAGCCACGGCGCCAGCCCTTAAGGTGGAGCGGCCCAGATCGCTTAAGGTGGCAGGGCCCGGCTGGGAGCCAGCAGGCCGGGGGAGGGGGTCCCTGGAACCAGGCCCGCGCCCCCTGCCCTGGCCCCAGGCTCCCGCCCGCCTCCGTCCCTTTGTCCCCGCTCCCGACCCCAAACCGCTGGGTCCTGAAGGCCAGGCTGAGGAAATGCCGCCCTGCCCCCAGCCCGGTGCCCACTTTACGGGGGGGGTCTTGGGCGCTGAGACTGGCGACCTGCTGGGGGAACCAGCACCAGACCCATGGTGGGGAGGGAGAAAATAGAGAGCGAGTGAATCACCCACGAGCACCCCATGAACCCAGGAGTCCTGGCTCCCAGCCCCCTGCTCTGATCACTGGACCTCATTCCCCTTCCAAAGCTGGGGAGAGAACCCAGAAATCCTGACTCTACCCGGACTCTAACCAGCAGACGCACCCTCTCTTGATCCCAAGGTGTCCCAGTGCTGGGGGGGGCTGAGCTCAGGAGGGGGGCCTGGGACCCAGAGTCATGCAGGAGCCCAACCCTCCTCCCTCCCCCCACACTCGGCCTGGAGGCCGCTTAGCTGGGCAGAAGCTGCACATGTCAGACGGGGACGGGGCAAATGGAGCCAAGCAGCCCTGGCGGGGTCCCTGGGTGCCCACAGGCCCACAGCCAGCCCTTCCTCTCTGCTCCTGGCCTTGGGCACCAGGGCAACCCGGCAAGTGCCAAAGGAGGCCATCAATGCCCAGTGGGTCCCACCATCCGGAGATGCTTGAGCCATCTAGACGTTCCTCTGCTCAGGGCAGGGGTCACCAGGAGACTTCTCCAGACTGGGCTGTCCAGGAGCTCAGATGATCGAATGGTCCCTTCCGGCCTTAAACGCTGCTCCGAGAATCCCCCTCTGGCACCACCTGACCCAGGGGACTTTGAGGGGCCTTTCCCAGGACCCCGGCCCTTTGCATTCGGACCCCCCCCCTCCCTTGTTCAGCTGCTGTTTTAAGGGAGACAAAGGGTGGAGGAAGCCAAATTCCAGGGCTGAAGCCTGAGGCCGCTCTCAGAACCGTGTGTGACGAAGTGGGACTGTTCTTAATGTTTTCCTCAGTTTCCCCTATGCAGTTCTTAAGTATCTAGGTGGTGGGATAAGGGTGTATGGTTGCTGCAGAGCAAAGGGCCAGGGTACATAAATGCCTGACACTCTATCTCCTGGCAACTGATGGCCTGGGCCCCTCCTCTGCAAAGGTGCCAACTGAAGGTGTTGGAGACAAAGATCAGGTGACCTCTTGGCCTGGGAAAGAGACAAAGCCCAGAGAAGGAGGGGCTGGACGGGGGTTGGAGTTTGGAGCTACCTGGGGACTAGGCGTGAGGGCAGACGTGGGTGTCTGGCTCTCTGAACCCCAGAATGGACCCGGCCGAGGGGTCCTGTTCGCCGCTGTACCTACAAGCTCTGTTTTAGACCGTGTTCCTGTCATCTAATAAACCTCTGTTTTACTGGCTGGCTGAGAGTCCCGTCTGACTGCGAAGTGGGGGGTGCAGGACCCTTTGGCTTCCCCAGGACCCCGCCGGGGCGGACTCGCTGTGGGAAGTGCACGGAGGGGCATATGCTGAATGCTCCCAGGAGGTGAAGCCGTGTGAGCTTCTTGCCCTGAAGACAGTCTGCTCCAAGGGAGAGGAGGCTCCCCAAAGTCCTGACTGGCTTTGTGGGGAGCAGTTCCAGAGCATCACCCGGGGACTCCGTGACACCGTGTCCTGGCCCAGATACAGCCACAGCTCCAAGAGCAGCCTCTGCTTTTGGGGTTTCACTTGAGCCAGCTCTGGTCCTTCTCAGTGGCCCTGACAATGTTGCTTCCTTGTTAGCACCTGTCAGAGAAGGGGCTGAGGGCCTTGGAAAAATGTGGGGCCTCATGTATGCATGAGTGGGCATGCATGTACGCGTGCAGGCATGTGTGTACGTGTGTGGGTATGTGTGTGTCTGCATGTTTGTGCATGCACGTGTACCTGTGTGTGCACGTGTGTGGCCCTGTGTGCATGTGCCTGTGTGCATCCATGTGTCCGTGTGCATGCATGTCTCTGTGTGCATGTCTCTGTGTGTGCTTTCATGTGTCCATGTGCATTCACGTGTATGTGTGCACACCTGTTTCTATGTACACATGTCTGTGTGTGCATTCATGAGTCTGTGCTGGCATGTGTCTCTCTGTTGTATGCGTGTCTGTGTGTGCATTCATGTGTCTGTGTCGGCATGTCTGTGTCTTTGTATACATGTGTGAGCTACAGTTCTTTGGGGGAGTTCAGAGATGAGCAATAAGGATGATCAGGGGCTGGAGGAGTTAGTTTATGGGCAGAGCTCAGAGGAGAGGAATGCGTGTAACTTGGCCAGATGACAGTTAAAGGGGCACATTAGGGAGGAGGGATGGTCCGGTGGGTCAGGAGACCTGGATTCAGTTCCCTGCTTCAGCACAGATTCCCTGAGCAAGTCACGTAGCCGTTCCATGCCTCAATTTCCCCATCTGTACAATAGGGATAATAGTCCTGCCCTGCCTCTCAGGGGCATGTGGATTAAGCTCAGATACCGTGGGAAGGGGGACAATGTACTTCCCTATACCAGGCACAGGACAATCCCCCAGAGGGCCAAGGAAGCGTGGAGGGTGCCCAAGAGATGATCGTTAAGACTAACGGGGTGGAATTAAGACAGGGAACCTTTGCCCCCTGGCAGATCTATTAGGCTGCAGAACAGTCCCGCGAGAGTGGGGGGGCAGGCGGAAAGTCCATTGTTAGCTTAGGCAATTTATAATTGCAGTAACACCTACCGGGCCCCAGCCAGAATGCAGGAGCCTGCCGGGCTGGGTCCTGGACAGACACGTTCCCTGCCTTGCCGAGTGTATAATCTAACCAGGCCAAGGGCGGCAGGGGAAACTGAGGCACGGAGCGGGGAAGTGACTTGCTTAGGGAGTCTGTGATGAAGTAAGGAATTGAATCAAGGTGTCCTGAGCCCCAGGCCAGTGCTCTATCCACTAGACCATGCTGCCTTGTGGGAGTGCTCATGGAAGGCATTAGGAGAACTCATAGCTCTTTGTCTCCGAAACGAAACACCTCTGAGCCAGTCAGCAAAGGGTGTCGCTGGCCTGCGGGATATGGGGACCCAGCGAGCTACGCTGCACCCTGGCATCGCCGCTGCATCCTCTTACTGGAAGCCGGGTGGGGAAGCTGCAGGAATCCGAGTCACGCTGAAACCTGAGGAAGCAGCAGCTAGAATACGGGGCAGGCCCTGAGTCAGAGCCGCAAAACCTGCAAGGAAGGGGGGCTTCCAAGGGAGCTGAGCTGAATGCAGCGTGTGGGTTCGGGCTTGGCTTGGGGGGGTCACCCGGTGGATCGGACGCTTACAGGCCCCCGGGGTCTGGGTTTGAGTCTCAAGGGCTGTGACATGCAGGAGGCCTGAAGATGCTGAATCACTTTCATGGCTCTCTTTGTCAGTTTCATGCTGGGGCAGGAAGGAAGTCGGGGGTGCGGATGGGAATCGATCTGTAAAAAAAGGCAGGAAAGCTTATGGTGACCAGATAGGGACAGTCCCGATTTTTGGGTCTTTTTCTTATATAGGCTCCTATTACCCCCGACTCCTGCCCCCACCCCCCACCCCGATTTTTCACACTTGCTGTCTGTTCACTCCAGCGAAAGCCGGGCAGGACCCACAGGGGATCGCGTAGGGAGCTGGTGGTCTGAGCTCCCAATTCTAGCAGCTTCTGCACTTCACCTCAGAGCTTTGTCTTGGTACAGTCCAGTTCCCGCTGCCCCCATCCCAGGCCCCGCTGACTGGTGGAGAGAGAGGGGACCAGGTTGTTCTTTGTTTGCTTTCGAATATTGCAAGGCACTCCAGCACCACCGCTGCGGGGGTGTGTGTGTGTGTGTGTGTCCCCGAGGGTACACTACAAAAAATCTGGAGTGAAAGAGGTAGGGAGATTAGATTTGGGATCAAGAACCAGCTAGAAAAGCCTTCCCTTCGGCTACGAAAGCAACCAATGAAATAACCCCCACCCGCCTTGTGGAAGAGGGAAGGGTACGGAGCAAATGGGAGCGCAGATATCACAATGATTAATGGGTACCGCCGGGATAGACAGATGAGATGGGGCATGGGATAGACAGATTTGGGGTGGAGAGATGAGATAGATTTTGCCCTGGGACGGGCAGCACGAGCTTGATGTCCAAAGAAGAAAAAAATTGCAATCAGTGGGAGCTGGCGATGCAGAGTACAGCAGGGAATGGGGTGGTGAGACCCAGGGCGGGTACAGTCCTAAAGTGGTTGTGTCCCAGAGTCCCCGGGCGATGCTCTGCAACTGCTCCCTACGAAGCCGGTCAGGACTCTCGGGGAGCCTCCTCTCTCTGAGCAGACTGGCTCCAGGGCAAGACGCTTCCACGGCTTCACCGTCCCGGGTCTGACCTTGGAGCATTCAGCATCCTCTGCCCCTCCGTGCACTTCCCACAGTGAGTCCACCTGGGCGGGCTCCTGGGGCAGCCAGAGGGCCCTGCACCCCAACTCCGCAGCCAGACGTGACTCTCACCCAGCCAGTAACACAGAAGGGTTATTAGATGACAGGAACACAGTCTAAAACAGAGCTTGTAGATACAGAAACCAGGACCCTCAATCAGGTCCATCTTGGGGGGCAGGGAGACTAGACCCCGGTGCTGGACCTCCCTCCGTCTCCCCAGAGACCTCCAAACTGAAGCCCCCTCCAGCCCCTCCTCTCCCTTTGTCTCTTCCCCGGCCAGGAGGCCACCTGATCCCTTTGTTCTCCAACACCTTCAGTTGGCACCTTGCAGGGGAGGGGCCCAGGCCATCAGTTGCCAGGAGACAGGGTGTTGGCCATTCTCTGTGTAGACACCATCACCCCTGCCCTCTCGGGCCCTGCAACAATCACACCCCCTTATCCCACCTCCTAGATACTTAAGAAAGGCAAAGGGGAGACTGAGGCACCCACACAGTATTCGGAGAAAACATTAAGAACATTCCCACTTTGTCACAGGTTGCTATACCCAGCCCAGGCAGGCCTCTCCGAAGGGCCCAGTTCGAAGGCAGGTTCAGCCGCCTCTCCTCCATCCCGGCCCACACAGCAGCAGCTGGCAGCTTGGCACAATGACCAGGCCGGGAGATGGTGCCACTGGCGACAGGGCTTGGGATGTTTTTTTGGGGGAGGAAGGAGAGAACGGGGCCTTTGCAGGCGCCCCGGGGCCACAGCTGCTATTGCACGGGGGGCATCCCAATAAAGCGCCAATGGGGGTGATGCTGAGCCCCACTTACACGGTGGTTCCCAGCATGCGAATGCAGCAGCATTTTCCCCAGCTCCTGACAGCCTGCCCAGTCCCAATCTCCACCCCCACACTGCCTCCCCCTCCTCAGATCCACCCCATGGCCCTTCGCCAGCCAGCCCGGCACAACCCCGGCCCATGTCAATCACAGACCCCTCCTGCCCACCCCACAATCCTTTCCCAACCCCACATCCTACACTCCCCAGCCCCACACCAACTTCCCTTCCTCTGTGCCTCATGGCCACTCTCCCCACACAGTCAAACTTTCTCTCCTAGCTCCACCTAACGCCCCTAAACCTCCTCCCCACCCCAACACCCCCAAACACTGCACTCGTTACAGACCTCTTCCCCAAATCCACCCTACACTATATACCCCCACCCCTCACCGCCGCCCTCCACCCAAACATACCTGAATCCCCAACCCACATTGCCCACACACTCCTCTCCAGCCCCACAGCAGCCCCATGGACCCCCCTCCAGCCCCACACCACAGCCCCACATACCCCCTCCAGTCCCAAACCACAACCCCACATAGCCCCTCCACCCCCACACCACAGCCCCACATACCCCCTCCAGCCCCACAGCTCCCCATCTGCAGCCCCACATCTCCCCATCTGCAGCCCCACAGCCCACCCCCACATATCCCCCTCCAGCCCCACAGCCCAGTCCCACATCTCCCCATCTGCAGCCCCACATCTCCCCATCTGCAGCCCCACAGCCCACCCCCACATATCCCCCTCCAGCCCCACAGCCCAGTCCCACATCTCCCCATCTGCAGCCCCACATCTCCCCATCTGCAGTCCCACAGCCCAGCCCCACATATCCCCATCCAGCCCCACAGCTCCCCATCTGCAGCCCCACAGCCCAGCCCCACATCGCCCCTCCAGCCCCACAGCCCAGCCCCACACACCACCCTTTCCAGCCCCACATCTCCCCCTCCCCGCCCTGCACCCCAGCCCCACATTCCCCCCCCCGACTACAACTCCCAGGCTGCCCCGCGCGGCCGGGATCTCGTCGGCCCCCGCCCTCCCCTGACGCTCTCGCGAGATTAGCGGCTCCTCCCTGAGTCCCGGCCCCGGTGACTCCAGCTCAGGCCCCGACCCGGCCCCGCCGCCATGGCCGAGCCCAAGTACGCGGAGCTGCCCGGCATCGTGAGTGCGGGGGGGTAACTGGGGCGGGTGGTTGGGGGGCTGGGGGGAGGCAGTGAGTGGGTGGGGTGGGGTAACTGGGGGGAGGGTGGTTGGGCTGTGGGGGGAGAGGGTGGGGTAATGGGAGGGAGGTAGTGAGGGGGTGGGGTAACTGGGGGGGGCTGTGGGGTAACAGGTGGGTGGTTGGGGGGCTGAGGGGGAGGCAGGGAGGGGGTGGGGTAACTGGGGGGCTGGGGGGATCTGTGGGGGGAGGGTGGTTGGGGGGCTGGGGGGAGAGGGGTGGGGTAACCGGAGGGAGGCAGTGAGTGGGTGGGGGTAACTGGGGGGCCGTGGGGGGAAGGGTGGGGTAACTGGGGGAGGGTGGTTGGGGGAGCTGTGGGGGGAGAGGTCACTTCTGTCCCTGGAGCCCCCTGTGCTGTTGGGCGCTCCCCGCCAGTCCCCGGTGCGTGGGGGATGTTCCCGAATGGGGTATTGCGGTTTGATGCGCGTGAGGGGGTGAAGTCCCAGCCTAGCTCCCCCCAGGGCACTGCTGGCCCGAGTGCTGCTCTGTCTCCTTCTCACGGGGCCCGGCACTTCCCCTGGCACCTGATTTTAGACCCCCGGACTCCCTCGGCGCCAAGCTCTGGGGCTTCCCACCATTCTCCTGGGAGCTGGTTTCCTGGGTCTCCCTTCCCACCCCGTAAACACCGGCGCTTGCGGTTCCTGCTCTGGCGTGTCAGAGCGTCCTTTGTACGAGGTAAATGGACCCTGAGCACCTGGAGCGGGTTCCACGGGTCATCAGGGAGGCAGTGTGGCCACGCGGCTAGAGCACCGGACTGGGACCCAGGAGACTTGGGCTCTGTTCCTGGCTCTGCCACTGGCCTCCTGAGTGTCCTTGGGCAAATCGCTTTCCCCTCTGTGCCTCAGTTTCCCATCTGTACAATGGGGATAGCAACCCTGCCCTCCTTTACAAAGTGCTTTGAGGTTTCTGGATGAAAAGTGCTGGATAACCACTAGGGACTGCTGTCTGCAGAGACACGTACAGAACTGCTGGCGTTGCTTAGTCTAGCTCTGGGGTGATGTTGTCATGGGTGGAAACAATAGGATGCTGTTGCTAAGATGTGTTTGTCATGCAAATCAGTATGTCCTCGTTATAGGGTTACATGTGTCTGTCATTTGGGTTAGCCCAAACTTCAGAACGTGCAAAAGATTAATGATTGGCAGTGCCAGGCACCAGCTGGCACAGTTGAGGCCTTCCGCCCCCAAATTTTAGGAACTGCATCCCTTTATGAAGGAAGCAACGTACTTCCTGGATGTTCAGTACCCCCAACAACCCACCTTTTAAGATCCTTGGGTCCTACACGTGCCCATCACAACGTGTGGTGTCCTCGCCTAGTGCACCAAATGCCCCAGTAGCATCTATGTGGGTGAAACGACACAATCGCTACGCTCTTGAATGAACTGGCCCAGAAAAATGATAAAAGACCCACCATCTCACCCGTGGGTGAACACTTCTTCCCAAAGCGATCCCTCCAGATCTGGTCTTGTCCTTGAAGGAAACCTGGACAACATCTACAAATGAGGAGCCTGGGAGCTTAAATTCATAACTTTGCTAGATGCTAAAAATCACAAACTTAATAGAGACACTGGCCACTTCACCTTGAACGGTCCCTTGAAATAAGTGCTAACTACCTTGTATTTAGCTGTGACGCTCTGAGTACATTTCCCAGACCTGAAGAAGAGCTCTGTGGAAGCTCGAAAGCTTGTCTCTCTCACCAACAGAAGTTGGTCCAATAAAAGAGATGACCTCACCCACCTTGTCTCTCTAATATACTTCCTGGAAGCAGACGTGTTCTCTGTGTACCTGGCGGTGTGAGGCGGGCACTCACTTTGGGTGCTGTTCTTTGCAATAAGAGCTGCGTCTGTCCAGAACTGCCAGCTGTCCTGACTAAAACGCATTTGTGCTTCTAGGCCAGGAACGAGCCAGATGTTTACGAGACTAGCGATCTCCCAGAAGACGACCAGGCGGAGTTCGATGCGGTAAGGTTGTGTGGAACGCAACAGCTCTCTGACTAGCGTTGTGGTTGGAGGGCAGTGATAAGTGGGTGTGCCAATCCCAAATCATTTCCAAGGCTGCTTTTGCCCAAATGACTCCCGTAACTGTGCCGTATTGGGTGTATACTCCAGCAGATCTGGGTAGCAGAAAGCTCATAAAATGGTACTGTTTTCAGAATAGTTCCTAGCAAGGAAGGTGCGACAGTCCTCTTCTAGAAATGCTGCCCCCATAAACATCTGTTAAATCCTTTTCTTGGCCTTTTCATCATCCCAAAGGAGAACGTGCGTAAGGCTTTGGGGAAGGAAATCTCTGAAGAGGCCCTTTGCTTTTCTTCATCACTTTCTTCAAACTGGAATTGGGTCTAGTGGCAACTGGAGAGATTATCTGCTTTAAATACAGTTGAGCTTGGTAGTCAGAAAGGGACTGTTCTCCCTTTGACGTGAGGTGCTCACCACGTTTGTTTGGTTAAATGCAAGATAGTGAGGTGGGAGTGGGTTAAAAATCAGATGACATCTTGGCATTTTATTTAGCCAGGGCTAAGCAATGCAGTGTTAAACATGGAGGCAGGCTCTGTCAGCGCTCCCGGCAAATGGAAAATGTTTGCCAGAAGCCCTGGTGTAGATGACTAGAAATGACAGCTGGCCAAACCCGGTCCTGAATCGAATGCGTTCGCTTTCTGATACGAGAGCAGCTCTGACGCTGCCGACCGTTCTTCAGTGATGCCTAATGCACTCCCGCGCCCCAGGAAATCCACACCGGGGATTTGTAGCCTGCATGAGGCTGCCCAGGGGAAAACGCCGTCTGAAAGCATCCATTAAACTCTCAGCGTTTGGGTCTTGCGCCTCGTTTGGCCTGAGCCCATTGTAAAAGCAAACTGTCTAACATCTCCTCGCTGTGGGGAGCGCAGGGTCTGTTGAACCTTCTGCGGGAACTGTGCTCAGCAGGGGAATTGCAGAAGGTATATTGGCCTCATGGCGTCTTGCTTTAGAAAAGGGAGTTTTCAGGGGTGGGAAGGAGCTGACTAAAACGCCCGGGAAATGCAGGCTGCAGGCACTGAGGGAACACTAGAGGCTCAGGGTTGAAAGCATCTCAAAATAGCAGCAGGAATGGGCGTGCCCTGGAGACAGTCTCATTAACTGGACCTGGTCGGTGAAAGCCAGGGCTGAATGATGGCTTTGCCTTTGTCATCCCTGCCCTCAGATCAATGCTTACGTACCCAGGGGTGGGGCGGATCCACCCTGATGGGAATGAGAGGCCGGGGGCAGGTCGCTGGCCCTTTCTGGGCCTCGGTTTTCCCAGCTGGAAAATGGAAAGGATCCTTTCCCACCGCCCGGGGTAATGTTTACAAAATGCGTTGCAATCCTCTGGCGATCGGTGCCCTCCAAAGCACACTTGGTAGCTTGAGAGAGAACGGGTGAATTTCCCTTGCTGAGCAAAGACCAATGTCATACAGGTGATTTATCATGACCTATCGCCAGCTGGGAGTTCAGGGTTCTTTTTAGTGCTCTGCCCTGCTTTCAAAGTCCTTTTCCTCCCAAGTCTCAGGCCTCTGAGTCGGAAGCCTTTAGCAGGGCACAGTTTAGTCAAGGAGTAGCTGCCATGGCATGGCCTAGGGTTGTGGCATCTTGTTGCGGCCCGGAGCTGCGCCCGGCTCGGGTGCGAGAAGGATTGCGGTCTGTAGCGTTTGGAATCTTGCTGGTGTTTCCGGTGCAAGTGACTAGACCAGGAGCTGGGAGAAACATCGCCCGGTTTTGATTGAAAATGAGCTTAAAAGTAGCAACCCAAGTTGGAGACACTTCTGCAGCAAACCTGGAAAGTAGGTCAGCACTTGGGGGAGACGTGGGTCTTTCTGCTCGAATCAGCGTCAAGGGTTTGGCTGATTCACAGGAGCAGACAGAAGGGGCGTTAAAAGAATGTTCTCCAAGGTGGGGGCGGTAACGCGAACACCCTGCGTGGCCATGTTGTGTAGCACCCACAAGGAAGCGAGGGGGTTCCCTTCTCTGCAGCTCTCGCGGCTTACCTGAGGGTTTAACGTAAGCAGGAAAGTGGAGCCGTGAGGACTAGACTGGCTTACAGATACGGGGTACCGGTGGGAAACAAAGGCGTGTGCGCATCCTCCACCAGCCTCCGATGTAACGAACCGCTTCCCTCATTAGTCAGAGGTTTAGCTTTCGCAGTGCAGCGTGTTCCCCCCGGTGCCCTTCCCACTTCCTCCAGCTCGGGCTTGGATCTCTGCAACGAAGGGACCTCACTTAGGGGTCTGGTCAATTGCCTCTTTGCTCCGACTTTGCACTAAGGCTTCCCCCTTCCTTAGCTTCCTGGCTGTCCTGCCATCTTCTCGGGCTGCGACTCCTTCCCCTCCATCATGTTGTCACGGACTCACAGATCGTGCCCACTCTTGGCCCGTGTGGTCCGTGGGGGGTGCCCCTTTCAGTGCGACAGCCCTTCTCGGGGGTCCACTCTCTCTCGGGGTCAGGCCCCTCCACCTTCTGGAGCCGCACCTCTCTGAGCCTTAGTACGTCTGTATCTGCCATGGGCCTCCTCAGGGAGTCCCCTCCCTCTGGACCCCTGGGGCCTCCACCCCCGAAGGGGTTGATGCAACCCTGCTCTCTAGCCCAGAGCGACTCTCAGCCAGTGTAAAACAGGAGGGATTATTGAGCATTGAACTCAGCACAGGAAACTCTCAGGGCCTCAGGCCTGGCCTCCCTCAGCCCAGCACATCCCAGTCTCTCTGCATCCAGGTGGTCTCTGCCTGCTCCCCCTCTCTAGCCCCGAGCCCCCCTGCTTCCCAGCTGGGCATCTGCTATCACTGGCCCCAGGACCCGCCTCTGTCCATTGTCTTCTCTCCAGGTAAACAGGGTCGTAAACCGGGGCCTCCTCTCCCCTCTTCTGTTCTCTGGCCCCCCTCTGGCTGGAACTGGCTGGTCAGATCTTGGGGTCCTCTCCCCGCAGCCCATTGTCCTCCCACTGGCCAGAACCGGCTGCGACTCCTGAGCTGGGCCTCCAGGTAGCCAAGTCACCAGTCACTGGGGTGTCCATTCTCCAGGCCATCGGCTGGGGTCCCAAGTTCCCTCTCGGGTCCTCTGCAACAACAAACTCCCTCTCCCCTCACCTCGTTAAACCAGTAACAACCAGGGAAACTGAGTCCCACGCCCACTGCATGCAAACCATTGGAAAACAAGGAAAAAACAAGAACCTCCCCCACTTCGTCACTCATGTACACTGAAGGCAAGCGCTGTCGGATGCCACAGCTCAGCCTTTAGACTCTCAATCAGATGCCCCTCTTGCTTAGCCCGACTCTTTGCTACTCCGTTGTGCTGGAATTTCCCTGAGCCCTGGGGTCCGCGTGGCGTACAGGGGCAGCACTGAAGAAGCCCTGTTCCCGTGCGTGCCAGGTTACATGGCAGTCAGATAGGTGAATGGGAGCTGTGGGTGCCCAGCAAGGTGCCCCCACGTTGATTTTGTCGCTTGCCTTTGGCGAGAGGGTTTGGGTCACTCGGGCTTTCTCTGGGCAATGTGCTCTGCAGTGAGGCTCCAGATGGAAACGCCTTTGCAGGGTGGCTGGGAACTGGCTTGGCTTGGCACACTCAGTTATCATCGGCCTACCTGCGTGGTGCTGTGTCCGGCAGTGTGGTCAGTGTCTGTGTTTGTGTGGCGCTCGCGATTGCTGCTGGCATGTTAGCCGTTTGAGTTGGCGCAGTCAGGAGACCAGGGTAAATGAAGGTGTAAACTCACCACGCTTCTGGAGGCTGGTCAGAAACCAGGCGAGTGAAATACGGAGCAGGCCCCGACACTGCTCCGTACCCGATGTGCAGGGCAGGCAATTCCTCTGCAACCCATGGCTGTGTAGCCACCCCGGCCCTGGCACACGATCCTACTCGAGAGCAGGATTTCACCCAAAGAAACGGCCCGCTTCTCCCAGGTTCCCTCTGCCGTGCTGGGTTAGAAACGGGCGCCGAAGGGCACGGGGTGGATGCTGGCCCATGTGGGACGGCTGTTTCCCCAGGCCTGCTACTTCGCCCCTGGGCGCATCCCCGTTGTAGAGAACTCCACAGAGCTCGGCCGTGACTCTGAAGTGGGAACTTCCCACGTGGAAGCACAGTGGTTTTGTGGTTGCTCTCGCCCCGCCTGTGTCGAGGCCTTCAGAAGCTGGGATGGAGACCATGCCCCATTGGGTGGCCCCGTCTCTCTTGAATGGCCTCCTGCCTGTAGCCAATTTGCCTCCATACTCCTGAGGTCTCCCCCAGCCTGCCCTAAGGGGGCTAAAACTGAGCCTGTGCCCAGCCCCACGTCCCTCTCCAGGTGAGCAGCGGGAGATGCCGCTCTACCCTGGGAGCTGACTCATTGTCCTGCTGAGCCTCGAGGGAGCCACGCCCAGGGGCCGGTTGGGCCAATAATCTGACTATGAACCCAGCCCCGGCATTGTAGAATAGAGACCTGACCTGTAAATTACACACCCGTATTAAAACAACACACACTCAGACGTTTCTGCCCAAACCCAGGGCTAGCGGCTCGTTTTTCCCCTGAAGAGGGCACCTGCACTCCTAATATGGCCATTTCTATATTCGTTTCTATGTAGCTTTTAATTGGCTTATGAAATTCATTTTCCTGGCTGCATAATCTGATCCAGCCTCCACGTGTTACCCCTGCTGCAGCGGGGATAATTCGGTTTTGAATGGCTAAGTCTAATGTCCTTTTCTCCAAGATGATCCTTCCCAGAACAAGCTACGGGCCTTTGCTGGCTTCGCCGCTGGCAAGGTTTGGTGGTTTGCAGTGGGAATCGAACAATCTCGCGACGCTTGGCCATGGTGCTGCTTTTGGAACCAAATCTGTCCTTGCACCTGTGCTGAGAGGTTGCTTGAAGCGTGGGGCTACTTTCACTGGTGCTCTGTGCTCCAGGCTATTCCTGGCTGCAGGAGTTAAGTCCCCAGTCCCCATAGGCAAGACATGCTTGACTCTGAAGCCTTCAGGCTGCTTTTATCCTTAGGAGCAGATGCATGTTCTTCTGAGCTCCAGACTTAGTGATTAAAGCCCAGAGGTTTTCGAGCCCCGCTGCCTTGTTCACATTCTTCCGTTTCCCCTTGCCCATTTTGAGCCCCGCATGCGTGTTACCCAGAGTGCTGCAGAGCTGGTCTCTTGGTAAATAGATCTCCCCAGGACGGTTCTCGCTACCTCTGGACCTGAAAGCTGCAACGTTATCGCTGAGACTAGATCTTGGTTCAGTGGAATTCCATTTCTGCCGTCCCTTTAAACCAATTTCAGCCCGATGTACTAAATGAGATTCCAAACCCGGGAGCCTGAGCCGCGTGTGCAGACGCGAGACGCCCCTTTCACCGTATGAATCCAGGGCCGCTGACCGGATGAACGTTAACTCTAATGCAGTAACGCCCCGCGGCAGCGCCCTGCTGGCGTGCTCTACGGTGTTTTTATTATTGTCTGCTCCAAGGGCTTAAAAGAGAGACTAGATTTAAAAAAATAAACAAATCAGCCTTGAACTCAATTTAAAATGAATTGTCCCAGGTGAAAATGCCACAAACGGTGTCTGAATTGGGGACTTTCAACTAGCTTAAGTTTTTCTCCCTCCTCTGCTAGCAACAAATTAATTCAAACAGCAGCCTCGGCCCGAGTCAGTTGGTAGCAGCTGCTGTGAGCTCTATGCCCGGAATGGCACCTTGGCCTGCTTCGGAGAAGCCTGGCTTCTCTGGGCGTCTGCGACTGGCGTCTTCTATTGGCAACAGGAATTAATGATGCTGGAGAATTTCCAGTTGCCTCCCTAGCTAGTGCACTTGGGGCATTGCAGTGAGTGCTTTCGAGCGCAGCCCATGGGGCGGGGCCGTCCCTGCAGCTCCTCAGACAACCCCTCTCGTTTTGGGGTACCAGCTCAGACTGCTTTATTGTGTTGATTGACTGTTGCGCAGTTGAACTTACCTGAGTTTTCCTAATGCTCTTCCCCCCCTGCCTTTTCACTACCTTGCCTGGATTCTAGTTTGCACAAGTAAGACCATTACAACGCTTCTCTTTTGCATGCTTTGGAATTTGATTTTTGCATGCGGGTAAATCTGCACCGCGCTTTGTTGTGAATGTAGCGAAGAGTTTTAAATCCCAGTAGTTAACCGCCCCCCTCCCCAGGGGGGTCTGATTTCAAGATGATTGTTGGGTTAATCAAGGTACGGGTGTGAAATTGGCGGGTGGCCCGGGGCAGTGTTCTCTCTCCCCGCACTAAGGCACGTAGCCGGAGCAGAGGAAAACGAGGAATTGGACGTTGGTTTTAGCAGGAGGAAGGTTTGGTTAACGGGGATTTCTCGCCCAGAGTGGGAAGAACAAAAGGGGAGCCTAAATCCAGGCTAGTGCACCCGCACGGTGCCCTGCCGGGGGCTCTGCTGGCTGTGTGGCAGGCGCCCCGGGGTAACTGGCATGAAACGGAGCAGACTCGCTGTCCTGCTCTAATACAAAGGGGTGTGCCGGTCCCAGAATGCAATGCAGCCTTTCAAAGATGGCACCCAGCCCAGGTCCCCCTCCACCTCCTGCCATGGTTACTGCAGCCTCCTCTTCTCTGACACCTGCACCCTCCTGGGACGCTTCTCCTCCCGACCGTGCAAACTAACCATCTTCCTCGCCTGGGAATCGGGCCACGTGCCCCCCTCCCCCGAGATTTCCCACTGCCCCCCCACCCCCCCACTTCGAGTTCAAGCCCCGTGGGCTGCTGTCCCTGGCCGGGCGCTAGCCCTCGCCACGGAGCCCCGTGGGCTGCTGTCCCTGGCTGGGCGCTAGCCCTCGCCCGGTCAGCCGACAGCTGCTGTTCCTGGCTTTCCTCATCCTACCCCCTCGGGCGTCACGCCGGAAACGCGTTGGTAAGATGCTTGGGGCTTGGCTCTCTGTGTCGGGAGGCAGCTGGCATTGCTATGACGACACAACCAGACTGCTTGGGTCAGACTGTAACGTGGCATGCTGGGACCTGGAGCCTGCGGGCTGCTTTACTGTGAAAGGCGAAGGCTGTCGTCTGGCAACACGGTGATAGAGAATGAAAAAAACCCCTAGAAATCCCGTCCTCTGGTGAAACAAATCAGACTGAGGCCTACTTAACAATTCTGCTCTCCAGGTGCTGCCATGGGGAGCCCAGGTGACAGCTGGGGCAGGACACAGGGTCTTTACTTTTTTTTTTTAATCTGTCCCTCAATTTGTAATTCCTGCAAGTTGGCCCACTGGGGTCTGTGGGGGCCCGGCGTTGGGGGTGGTTCTGGCTGGGCGAAAAGGACCCTGTGTTTATTTCTGACAATCAGAACCAACAGTCAATCAGGGGGTTTAATGACCTCACGCTAAGGGATTAGCGTAACTTCTAGCCTGTGAAATGAGCAGGGGTAGAGCCTGGGTATCCTGGCATGCCCTGTCTGGCCACCCCAATCTCTGGGGGAATCCTCGGAATGATGGAGGCGCCGTGTGGGGCCCACTTTCCAATCCGCTGGTTGCTCTGTTGGTTTAATGGCAAGCGTCTCTCCGGGTGAGTACGTTCCCGCTGCAGGCTGGCTGGGCGCTCTGGAGGTGAAAAGCCCACCGTATCCTTTTGGACTAGCTTTCCCTTTCATGTCCCCCTGTTTTCACGGCAGCGCCAGGAGCAGGCTCACCCCGAGGAGGAGAAATGGTGCTCTTAATCCCTTCCTCCCCCGAGAAATGACTCGCGCGCCTCACCGGCTGGGGAAACACAGCTCTCCCTGCGGCTGTAGTGGCTCCGGCCTTTGTCTAGGAGGTGGAGGGTGTTTCTCCGCATGTCATCTCCACTGCGGAGCATCCCGTGAGCCTGTGTCGCTCTGGCCTCCAGCAGAAGTCTCCTCTCCTGAGGAGCGGGCATGGATTTTGTTGTTCCAATGGATCTTTACAACTAAAACCCCTCGCCCCCCCCTCAAAAATTTCCAGATGGTAGCCACCGATTCTGGGAGAGAGTCTGGTCTACTGGTTAGAACAGCGGGGGCCCGGGAGCCGGGTGTTCACAGCTCTTAGACTGTGACTGTAGGCAAGTCAGTGCCCCTTTTCGTACCTCCCTCCATTAGCCCCATGGGACATTTCGAGGGAATGGGGGGTGTTGTGTGCATCACACCTGAGATCGGCAGTTGCTGTTGTGTTACCTCTGGGAAGGGCTTGGGGGTGATGGCCTGAGGAGAAGGTGCGCAGGTCGGGGGTGGGCCAAAACACCCTGCCAAAGGTGCCTCGGAGGCACCTCTGATTAGCTTGCTGAAAGCTGGAACCTTTGTTCCCAGGTCCTCAGTGGACGAGGTCTCAGCGTGGGCCCCAGATGCCAGGCGGAACGACCCTAGTTTAAGCCATGGCTAAGTGCTGCTGATCTCTGAGGGCATCAAATGGTCCCTCTGACTTCCCCCCTCGCTTTGGTTTGGCCGAGCAGCGGCTGCCCTCCTGGGCACTCAGGGTGCGGATCCAGGGTGGCCTCGTGCTCCTTGCTCGACTCCCTTGTCTGCGGGAAGAAGCAACCCCAGCGGTGAGTGCCGCTAAACCACAGCTCCCCTCGCCTGGCTGATTGCAGTGTGTGGCGCCAGCCAGGTGCCCCCAGCAGCAGCATGGACCTGCTGTCGCTTTGTCCCTCCAGGTGGCCAAGTCAGGCAGGTGTCAGTTCGGAGGTTTCCCTCTCCGCTCCCCCTCCCCAGTGTCTCAGGCTGAGGCCTCTTTAGCATCTGGCTAAAAGTCCAAAGGAAGAGTTTAAGCCCGAACTGTTGGAGGCTCTTAGCCGAGAGCTGGGGGGCACCTGGCCCCACGCCACGGGGGTTTCATCGTCCGCAGACGGGTGCCGGATCCATTTCAGGCTTTGGCTCTCTCCAGTTCTCTGATGTCATGTTTCCAGGGTGTTCTCAGGAGCTGGGGACTCCGCTGGGGTCAAGCTGGTGCACAAGGCAGGTCGGAAGCCCCCCCCTGGGTGTCCTCTTCATCTTTTCTGTAGACCTGCTCCTACCCCGGCAGCGGGCACCAGATACGCCTGAAGGGGGCCGGGCTGAGGGATGGGAGAGTTGCCCACCCTCTGCAGAAGGCAGGTGGTGAGGGCGTTGGAAAGAGAACGCTGGTAGGAAACCCCTCCCAGCCTCCCCAGGGTGAAGCAGTACCTCTTGGCAGTCCAGGTGCGAGGCGATCTCGTGCTATGCTCCATTCCAGTGGCTTGTAGAGCAGGTAACGCCTAGCCCCCTTGACCAGCCGCACGCAAGCCGGCTAGCGGAATTAGTAGCCAGAAGAAGGTATCTCCTTAGGGGTCAGGCAAATGCACCCCCCTTTGGCTTCCCCCCCCCAGGATTCAGGTGCACTGCTTGGTGTTCACTGAGGCCCCATCTTGGTTTTCACCCAGCTGCCCGGTTGGTTGGCTGAGGTGGAAGGAGGCCAGCGGTTTGGCTCCCGGTCACTTGGTGAAGGATTAGGCGGGGCTTGAACCCAGGTCTGTTGTGCCTCTAGACCACACCCGGCCTCCTGCTGCCCTGGGGGAACAGCCGTCGGGAGGGCAGCAGAACAGAGAGCAGAGGGTGCAGAGACACTGGGCACCAGCAGCTCCCTGCCTGGCTTTCCTGGGGCTGGCGGGATAATGTCCTCCAGACCACAGCTTCAGAAATGGACTCCTAGAGATGATGGGGGTGGGCAAGGCAGAGAATTTCCCTGCTGCCCAATCCCCTTTGCTATTAATGGCTTTGAAAATGTCAGCCTAGCTGCCCGCCTAGGCAGAGGGGCTGCTGTGGAAAGCCCCTCCCTGCTGTGCCCTTGCATCCGGGCGCCTGCCTATGAGGGCGTCTCCTCCACCGCGATCCCTTCAGCTAACCTGGGTATTTGTCTGCTATTCCCTGAGCTGAGGGGGGGGAGACCCGTCAGACTTTTCCACAGCTCCCCCTCAAACGCTCCTTCCCGTCCCGCTGCTACCAGGGGGCACCATCCGCCGTTGCATTTCAGTGATCTAAGCCCCCGTCCGTGCACACGCCAGCCCGGGAATGGCCAGCCGTTCAGAAGCATAAAGAGCAGTTAAATTCGCTGGGGCCCCGCAGCGGGAGACGATGGAGCCCCTGGGCGCGCTCTGCCGGCGTGACTAACACACGGGTGCCGCTGGCTGAATCCCGCTGCTCCACGTCTGTCCTCTCCGAAGCTCCCCATAACCTCGCAGCTCCTAGGAACGCGGCAGTGGTGCTAGCGAACTCCCCTGTCGTAGGCCGGCTGCTAGCTTTGCGAGGGGGGGGTCCGTGCGTGGGGACTGTGTAAACTGGTGTGTAGTGCATGTGACAAGCTTCTAATACGATTTTTGTCTTTTTCTCTCCCCCCCCCCCCCCCCCCCCCATCCCCTGCCCTCCTAACTTTTCTTTGACTTTCTCACCTCTGGGAAAACACAAGGAGCTGGTAAGGAGCCTGACCTCTCGTCTGCTTGAATGTTCTGCTGAGCGAGCAGCTGCTGTAACCTTTTGTCTTTACCGACCCTTGCTGCCCCGCCCCCCTCCCCTTGCTGGGGGTCCCGTAGGCAGGCTGTTCCCATCACTTCTAACCACTGGGCATCATTACTCCCCAGCCCGAGACCGGCGGCTCCCAAACGCTCGCAGTTCACGTTCTGCCTTCAGAAATCGCTCTGAAGTCAGTCGGCCCGTCAAGCTCCCGTGCGGCCTGCGGTTTGGGAGCCCCTGTCCCGGACGGCACAAAAGCTCCGAGTCACCGTTCCTAATCTCAAATGGCCCAGCCAGCAGTCCCGAGGCCTCCTTTCCCGGCGTTCCAAACGCGCCCCAGCCGGTCCTCGCAGCCCCGCGTGCTGGAGGCTGAATGCTGTAACGGCATCTAAACTAGAGCAAACCCGGCTTCTGCCCCCCCGCGTTCCAGGACGGGCTGGAGAGAGCAGTCCGGGGCTAGCTCTGAGGAGCGTCCCCTTCATTTCAATGGCTGCTTGGTGCAAGTCGGGTCCAGTGGGCGAATCCATCTTGAGGGACTGAAACTGATCGCTGCCCCTTGACTCCCCAGGCCTGGCCCGGGTCCCCGTTGTGCTAGGACCGGGAGGTGGCCCCTGCCCCAGAGACCTTCATGCTGCTCATAGCAGATTTTTCCAATATTAATAACTTGGCTGTTTAAAAGAGTGCCAGCTTTAAAGCCTTCAGCCCATTCGCCGTAACCTAGCGCGAGCAAGTGTCTCAAACTGGACAGCTCCCGGGGTTTCCCTCGAATGGCGAGATTCAGCCCAGCGAGACTGGCCAGGGCTGAGGTCGAAATGCCCTAAAACCAGTAGGCACCCTGGCAGATTCTGAATGTGGAGGGACCATTCCCCAGCGGGGGCAGTTTGGGTTTGTAACCTACTTCGGGGGTCCCTTTGTTTAAATGTTAGGGGGTTTTACAAGCCAGTTAGTTACCGTGGAGTGCAGAGCAGGGCAGGGTCCCGGGCCCCAGGCCCCCGACCAGGCAGCCCCGGGCGAGAGATAAAGACAAAAGGTTTCTCTTTAACCGTGATTAACCTGCCTTTGGTGTTCTCCTAGCACTAACCCCTAGGCGGGCGGGTTTCTGCCTGGCACTAACGCTCTCTGTGCGCGGGAGAGGCTCTGCTCTGGGCCTGACGCTCTGAAACTGCCTGATGACTAACTCACCCTCTGAGCACTGAGCAAATCCAGGTCAGCAGCCCCCAGCCTCCGCACAAATCCCTCCGCCAACATTCAGGCCTGCGTCCGAGCCTAGGCCAGTGCAGGAGGGCTACCCTCCTGTGCCTGCGTCTAGCGCCCCCCTCCTCCCCCCAGGGCCTGCCCCGTCTCCTAATCCCTGGAGTGCTCCATGCCCAGGGGCTGCCCCGTTCCGCGAGCCAGGCCGATCGCCAGAGATGGGCTTGTTCCCAGTGCGGAAGTCAGTCTCATCATCCCAGGGCCGGCCCCCTGCGGGCCGTTAGGGGCGAGCCGAGGGCTGGGCTCCGTGTGCCGAGATCGAGTCCTGCGCTGGGAGGCAGGAGTCGTAGCCGGAGAGTTTGCTGGGGCTTCCCTCCTGATCTGCCGCGGGGGCAGCCCTCTCTGCAGCTCGGTGCCCCAGCCGTGTGCTCCAGGCCGTTTCCTTCACCCCGCCCGGCCTGGGACTCTCCAGACCTCTGGGGTCGGAGCCCCGGTTCTTTTCATGGCTTCAGGGCGATCCAGCCACCTGTTCAAACTGAGCTGCCCCCCTGTCGCCTGTACAGGCCCAGGGCCGGCAGCTGGGCATGGAGCAGGGGATCCCACCCGAATGCTCCCTGCGGCTGCAGGGCCCGGTCGCGCTGGCTGGGGGCAGCCATGCGAAGCGACTCCCCAGTGAGCTCTGAGCAGGACCGGCCCGGGAGGAGAATTGTGCAGGGACCCCTAGTGAGAGAGAGGGCAAGACAGGCTGGGGTGAGTGACCCCTGCTGGTCGCACAGGGGATGCGGCCCAAGAGGCTCCTCTAGCCCTCGGGGGGCCACGTCTCGTAAGGAACAGCTCAGCAGGTCTGTGATACCGAGAGCCAGTCACCCCAACCCAGGGTGACCCGTCAATCCATGGCCACGTCCCGCTGTCGGAAATGCAGCAGGGCGTCAGCCGCTGCGTTGACCGTCTGCGTCTCCTCTTCGTTGCACCACGGTTTGGGGGGGGGGGGGGGGGCGCGGGCGGGGGCGTTGAGTGAGCGTTCGCAGCCTGGCGGCTCTGCTCCCTCTGCCTGTTGGTTGGGAGCCCCGGATCCCAGAGCAGCGTCTTTGCGGGTAAAACCCTCCCCAAGTCTCCTGTCGCTCAGAACGGCCAGTCTGCAGAAAACGATTTTCTGTATTGATTTTCGTGTCCGCATTTACAAGAGAGCCAGCCCTGCAAGCCCACGCCCCGCGGGGCCGCCCCCTGCGGTCCTCTCGCGGCCCAGGGCTCCTGGCGAGGCTCCACAGGACTGGCTGGCGCTAGCGAGACCCAAGAGCATGTTAATGTTCTCCTGTAGCTCCCCCCCCCAGTGATATCAGAGCCCCCCTTTATCTGCAGGGACTTCGGAATAGCCCCCGAAACCTTGGGCCAGAGGCAGGGCCTGAGCTGAAGGCTTTGAAGCTGTGGGCATTGAGCAGGCCTGGCTGGTTTGCACACCTGTCACCAGGGGCTATTTAAAGGGGGCCCAGCCGGGCCCCGGCCAAGTTATTAACATCTGGTGGACTCTGCTCCTCCCCGGGGCGAGGGCAGCCGTGCGCTCCTGCAGCACTAAGGGCCCGTCGGAGGGCGGGGGTGTCCCTAGGGAAGTGCTCTCAGCTGTTGGGGGAGGGGGCGGGTGGCCCCGGGGTCTCTAACGCTGGCCTGTCTGCGCAGGAGGAGCTGACGAGCACCAGCGTGGAGCACATCATCGTCAACCCCAACGCTGCCTACGACAAGTTTAAGGACAAGAGAGTGGGCACCAAAGGGCTCGGTAAGGCTGGCCCGGGGGGGCACCCGTCTCCTGCATCGCTTGGGAACGGTGGGAGGGGAGGCACCAACCAGAGCGACTGGCCGGTGGCAGAAGTGAACCGGAGGCGTCGCTGTTGTGTCCTTTGATTGGTTTGCAGGTGTGGGGGGGGGCACCTAGAGCAGCACAAGCTGCTGCCTCCTGTCCTACCCCAGCTGCCCCAAGTCCTTACAGAGAGCCGGGGAGCACTGAGCCCAACGGGGGAGCCTCCCACGGGGGTCGTGGCCCAGCGCCCAGCCGGGGGCTGGTTTAACGTCTCCCGAGCAAACTGCTCTCTCCTCTCGCTCTGCAGACTTCTCGGATCGCATCAGCAAAGCCAAGCGGACGGGCTACGAGTCGGGGGAGTTTG
Source organism: Trachemys scripta elegans (assembly GCF_013100865.1). NCBI lineage: Eukaryota > Metazoa > Chordata > Testudines > Emydidae > Trachemys > Trachemys scripta. The sequence continues at coordinate 81,086 of NW_023260529.1, forward strand.
AGATTGTAAGTAACCGGCCTGGTTCTGTCGCCGTCCCGCTCTGAGGTGCACATGGAGAGGAGGGTACTGGGCACGCTCAGTGGAGAGAGAAGAGCTGAAATCGGCACCTTCGTCCTCCCGCGCGTCCCCCGAAGGGAAGTTAAACCGTCCCCCGAGCCCAAGGGCCCTGGAGGCCAAGCTGGCCCCCCCCCCCCCACTCCTGAGAGGGGTCTCGCCACTCCCTCCCCTGCTGGCTGCCTGGGCAGGGACCGGACTCCACGACCTTTGGGCCCAAAGCGGGTGTGACGGGCTAATGCCCCTGCCTGCCTGTAGCTGGTTCTCGAAGGCTTTGGCTGCTTGTCACTGGCCTGGGGGGGAAGGAAATGCCCCTCCCTTGGAATAAAACCCAGCCGTGGTGAACCCCCTGGCTCGGCTCCCCTCTGCCTGAGTGAGTGTCGCCCACTGGGGAGGGGCTGGTAGTCACAGCCCCTCCTGGGAGGCCGAGGACCAGGAATTATGGTCACCCTGACGCGACGACGCTCCAGCACTGGGCAGGGCATCAGGACTCCTCGTGGCTGCTGGTGGGGAGTGTGTGGCCATCAGGAGGTGTGAATTTGGCTCGCTCAGCTTCGGCGGGCCCATTTCAGGTCCTCCTCAGCTTTGAGGCTGGGTTTCCCATCAGCCTCCGGTAGAGAGGCACCCAACCCCAGCCCGCCACCCCCGGGCCTGCAGAGAGAGCCCTGTGCAGAAGCCGATTCCCTGTTGCAGGGTTAGAATTCGTTGAACCAGAGCGGAGGGGCCATGCGACCTAAACCCCTCTGTGTCGTTAGCTAGGGGAAGGCATTGGTGTGAAAGAGACGCCCCGGCAGAAGTACCAGCGGCTGCTCCATGAGGTTCACGAGCTGAGCACAGAGGTGGAGAAGATACAGGTAGGAGCCACCTTGGGCGTCGTGCGTCGCCCCCATCGGGTGAGACGTCCAGGCTGTGTCCCTCCAGTCTGGTGGGCAGAGCACTGGACTGGGACTCGGAAAACCTGGGTTCTGTGCCCAGCTCTGCCACTGACCTTGGCCAAGTCACTCCACCCCTCCGTGCCTCAGTTTTCCCATGTCAAACAGGGAGCCCTTTGAGATCTACGGCTAGAGCCGATTGCTCCCCGCCCGTGCCACTGGCTGGGAGCAGAATTGTCAGAGCCTTTAGCTGGGAGGCGGGGGGTCCCCGTGACCGCAGAGCCCCACGCCCCGGCTGTAACGCGGCAGCGTCTCCCTCTGCAGAGCACCGCGAAGGAGTCGGCGGCAGAGGAGAAGCTGAGCCCCGTGGCGCTCGCCAAGCAGGTCGTGGCCCTGAAGCAGCAGCTGGTCTCCACGCACCTGGAGAAGCTCCTGGGGCCGGACGCAGCCATCAACCTGACTGACCCCGACGGAGCCCTCGCCAAGTGAGCTCGGGTCGGCTGCTTCCCCGTCCCAAGTGTCCCTCAGCGAGGGAGCGTTTGGAGCTGGGACGTTCCATCCTCGGGCTCAACCTCCTTTGTGGCGACTTCTCCCCGTAAACCGGGACCAAATCCCTGCTCTGCCGAGTGCCCGAGGCCGTATTGTGCCGGCAACGTGGGGGTGCCCGGGGTGGCGGGCGAGAGAATTCAGCCCCAGCACCTCCTGCTGACCCCTGGGCAGGTGTGCGGGGCTGGGGCTGGGAGGGAGCGTCCTCTCCTGAGCTCGGCGCCGCTGATCGGAAATCAGAGACCGGCTGGCCCCCCACCCCCGGGGTGCTGCAGTCAGCCGCCCCTCAGCTCCCGGGGGGCAGGAGCTGCCTGCGTCTGGTGGATGATAGCGTAGCTGTTCACCACGGTGGGGATGGGGAAGGATGAAAACCGAGGCCGATGGATGAGAGATTGAATCCACTGGGCTGTAGCTGCCTTGGAGAGCCCCGGGGGTGGTCGCGGCGAGGGGCGTTAGCGGGCATCACTGCAGCCTGGCCCCTTCGTCGCTGTGCCCACGAGGCTGGCATCTCCGGTCCCCGTTAACCCCGCCGGAGCAGCAGGGCCCTGTTACCTCCCAGCTGGCGACCGCCACTCGCAGGCCCTGGAAACCAGCAGGGTCTCTTCTGTTTACCAGGCGCCTGCTCATTCAGCTGGAAGCGGCTAAGAGCGCCAAGGGCACCCCCGGGGCAGGGAAGAGCCCGTCGAAGGCCCCTGCGCCCGCAGGGAATATGGTGACCTATGAGCTGCACTCGAGACCTGAACAAGACAAATTCTCTCAGGCTGCAAAGGTGAGGCTGGGGCGGGTCTGGGTTTGGAGTTGTCTGCCGGGCAGCAGTGGCCATGCGACAGCAGAGCTGCGGGCAGGGCTGGGCGCCGGGAACTCCTGGGATCTACCCCTGGCTCTGGCCTGGGCGATTTAGCTCTTACATCACTTCGCTGGCATGCCTCAGTTTCCCCATCGAATGCTTATTTACTTGCCCCCTGGGGGAGGGGGGTGCTAATAATTGACAATACCAGCCAAGTTCTTGTTTGAAAACCTGCTGCTGAGCCCATAGTAACATCAGCGGGAAGATCTGTGGGGCAGGGCCCCTCTGTTCTGTGTCAGGGCACAGGGGGGACCATGTGCAGATGGTTATTTCTTGCCTGGCCTTTGAGCTGGAAACCAGGGGGCCTGTTGGGTCAGACTCTGCCGTCCCCCTGCGCAGGGAGGGCCCGGGAATTCAGAGGCTGTGACGAAGGGTCTGGGGGCAGCAGGGAGAAGGAAGCGGGGGATGGCTTCTCGCTCTGGGGTGCCACAGCTCAGCACAGGAGCGAGCTGCAGCCAGCGACTGCCCTGGTGGCTGGATCGCACCTGCCGGCGGAGCCTTGGGCAGCCGCTGGGCCCGGGCAGCTGCTGGGCCCGGGCAGCCTTGGCGTCTCTTGCTGCTCGGCCGGCGCCTCAGCAGGCCGGCGCGGAGCTCTGAGCGGCCACCTGGCTGGCTGCCTGCCTGCCTGGGCTTTCTGGGCAGCGAGGCGCTGTTCCAGCACCCCGTGCCCAGCCTTGCGGGTCGGGGAAGCAGGGCATGCTGGGGGCGTCGCTGACCTCTCCTCTCCCCGTTGATCTAGATAGCGGAGCTGGAGAAGCGGCTGAGCGAGCTGGAAGCGACGGTGTGCTGCGAGCAGGACAGCCAGGTGAGCGCCCTGCAGGGGGATCAGGCTGGGGCGGCCGTCCAGCCCCCCCGTGCCTGGCGTGGGCATAGTGCCCAGGGCCGGGCTGCTCTGAAATTCAGGCTCCCGGCTCCACACGCTTGCATTCTCTCTTTCTCCTAGAATCCCCTGGCGGTTGGGCTGCAGGGAGCCAGCCTCATGGTAAGCCCGAGTGCTGGGGCCCGGCTGGGGAAGGGGGTTTGTTACGGCCTCGCCGGTGTCCTGTGGAGCACCGAGACCCAGGGGGGCTGTGGGCCGAGGTCCCTTCCCGGGCCGGAGGCAGCGTTTCCGAGAGTGGTCTGGGGGGATGCAGCCTCCCCTGGTCTCAGGTGGGGCGCCCGAGCCCAGCTGGGCACGGTGCAGGCGGTGAACTCCCGCTGGCCGCTGCCCGGGGTCGGCATTCGCGTGTTTCAGCCCGTTCCTCCCGCCTGCCCGCAGGAAACCGTGGAGATCCTGCAGGCCAAAGTCAGCACCTTGGACGTTGCTGTGCTGGAGCAGGTGGAGGCGAGGCTGCAGGTGAGCAGCTGAGGGGGGAGGATAAACTGGCAGGCCCCCACCTCGAGCCTGCTCATGTCGCACCTGGGCAGCTCTGGCTCCGGGCCAGCCACCTGCCCTGGGGTGCGGTGACACCGGAAGGCGCCCGGCGCTGCCAGCCCGGCTGGTGGGATCCAGGGGCTGGGAAGGACCCGGCTGTGCTGGGTGTCTGCACAGGGCGCACCTGGCAAATGCTTCCCCTCCGCTGCCCTGGTTCTGGGGGTCCAGGAGCACGGGGCAGCCCCTAGCCCCAGCAGGAGGCAGCGGGTGGCGTGGATGGGTGCATGGCACAGAGGTGCCGAGGGACCCACCTTGCCCCTGCTGAATTGGTACCATCCTGGCTTCTGGCCCAGCCACTGCGGGGGGCTGTGCTGCCAGCTAGTGGGCAGGAGGGGGACTGGCAGGGCAGGGCAGGGGGCACCTGCTCCCCTAGGATCCTCACGTCTCCTTTTCTCCCCCAGAGCGTCCTGGGGAAGGTGAATGAAATCGCCAAGCACAAAGTGGCCGTGGAGGACGCAGACACCCAGAGCAAGGTCAGGTCGCTGGAGCCCCGCCAATGCCCTGGCAGCCAGTGCCGCCCTGCTGCGATCATCTGCACCCACACCCCTCCTGGGGTGCCCCAGGCCCTGAACCCATCTCAGGCCTGGCATGGCTGGCATCACCAGCAGAGGGGGACTAGGGTGGCACAGGCTGCTGGGGGCTGGTGAAGGGGGGCGGGGATGGCACATGACGCCCGGTACGTTGGGCTGCCTGTGAGCTGGGGGGGGAGGGTCAGCGTGGGCCTTGGAGCCGCCCCGTCCTCTGCCTGGCACTAACCCCACCCCCCATCTCCCCTCTGGTGCCACCAGGTGCATCAGCTCTATGAGGTCGTGCAGCGCTGGAGCCCCATGGCCACCACCCTGCCCGCGCTGGTGCAGAGACTGGCCACTGTCAAGCAGCTGCATGAGCAAGGTGAGGGGCAGGGGCAGCTGCAGGGGGGAAAGGGGCTCTGTGCCCGTCTGCCCCAGGGCGGTTCTGAGCTGCTGCCTATTGGCTCTTGTCCCTTCCAGCCATGCAGTTCGGGCAGCTCCTGACCCACCTGGACACCACCCAGCAGATGATCGCCAACTCCCTGAAGGACAACGCCACGCTGCTGACACAGGTGGGCATCCCAGCAACACGCCCTTCCCCCAGGCCTGGGAGCGAGTGAACCCCTGGGGGTCCCCATGCCGTCCCCTGTCCCAGTGCTACCCGCTCTCTGTCCCGCAGGTCCAGAAGACCATGAAGGAGAACCTGGTGGCCGTGGAGGAGAACTTCGCTAGCATGGATGCGCGGGTGAAGCAGCTCTCCCAATGAGCCCCGCGGACCCATACCTGCTGCTGGGGGGGGGCTCGCCAGTCCCTCTGCCACCCTGCTCCCCTCCCCCAGCCCCTGCCCTTCTGTGGGGGGAGGGGGCTCTGCTGCTGATGACCCAGGGTGAGGGGCAGAGCCCAAATGGGGGTGGGGCTCACGCTCATCAACCTGTACAATTATTTACTATTAAACTCTGTCTGCTCGCACGCCTGGCCCTGCCCCTTCCTGCTTCAGGGGGGCCCGGCGCCCGGCACTCGCCACACACCGCAGCTTTTAAATACACATTTTAATAATTGATACAAAACACCCCAAAATCCCGGCGGAAGAGCCAGCGGCACTCGGCCCCCAGCTGTTAAATTAAGTGGCTCCCCAGGGGCCGGTTCCAGCGTCTACAAAAGCAAGGCCCCGTCGGTGAGGGGGGGGGGGCGGGCCCAGCCCCCGCTTTGCATAATTCCCACCAGCTGCCTGGGAGCGCGTAGTGTGGGTGGGCGGGCGGCACGGCCGGGCCCCGCCAGCCGCCGGACCTGAGTGTTCTCGGAGGAGTTAAAAACAAGGGAAAAGGGGGCTGGGGGCCTGGTCCCTCCCGGTGCCCCAGCGTCACGGGCCAGGCGCCCCCAGGCTCTGCCCATGCCACGCTTATTGCTTTGTACCGTTGCCCGGGAGGCTGCCCCCCGGCGAGGGGCACAGGGAGGTTTTTGGTGAGCGGGACATGCGGAAAGCTAACCCCTGAGGCGTTCCTGGCCCTGCTGAGACCCGCAGGCCTGAGGTAGGGGAGGAGCCCTCCCCCCCACAGCCTTGATACAGGGGGGGCGGGCAGAACGGCAGCAGCTGGGAGCAGCCCCGGCCTGCAGGGGGCGCTGCCCCGGCTCCCTGGGATTTCACTGCATTGCAGAATGGCTTCAGAAGTGCTTTGGCGGCCACAGCCCGGCACTGCCTCCTGCTGGGCGGAGCGGTAAGTGCCCATTGCCAGCAACGGCACCTGCGCCGGGCCCCTCACTGTCCACAGGGTGCCCCCGGCCGGGCCTCAGCTCGGCTTCACCTCCCCTGGGTACCTCTGGGCCGACGCTACGTCACCAGCTTCCTGCGGCGGTTCTTGGCGGGGCGGCCAGGCCGGGGGCGCCGCCCAGGGGCACCGTCCTCCTGCAGGGGTGAGAAGGGAGGGTGCTGCTGGATCGATCCCCGCACTGGAGCAAACGTCTCCCCCCAGGGAGGAGTCAGGACCCCAGGGCTTGTTCTGGACTCAGCCCCTCGCCAGCAGCTGTTGAATGAGATAGATGAAGGGGCCCAGATGCCCGGGGGGGGGGGGGGGCACCTATTGCTGCCCTGCCCCGCCCACCGGTGGCACTTACGGTGGGGACGGAGCCTGGCTCGGCGGTTGGGCCCCTCGCTCGTGGCGTCTCCAGGCGGGTGCTAGGCCGGGGAGCGCTGCAAAGACAGAGCACGTCAGGGAGGAGGGAATGGGGCAGATGGCACCTCTCGGGGGGGGGCAGGGCCACAGGATCCCAGGTCGCCCCCCACTCACCTGACCTTCCTCCTCCGGCCCCGGCGTGACGGGCGCAGCCTCCCGGGGTTCCCCTGCAAAGACAAAGGACGTGGCTGGGTCGGGCACTGCGGTGGCTCCCCCCCTCGCCCCCCAGCCAGTCAGAGCCTGTGCCCAGGGCTCTCACAAGAGAGCTGAGCCTGCCTCAGCCCCCCCAGGCGTGGGGAAGGGCAAGATCTGGCTCCAGCCCCTGCCAGAGAGGCCCCCTGGTCCGTACCTTTATCTCCTCTGCTTTGCTGGGGGCCAGCGGGCCGGCCGTGCCTGGCACCAGGATCTCACCGTTGCACCTCCAGGCCGGGTGGGGCGGGTGCCCGGAGGGTGCTGCCTTCTCGCCTGGCTCACCCGCCTGCCCATTGAAGTGCCGCCGGCTCCCCCAAGCCCCGCGGCCCCGCCTGGCCCCACGGCGAGGGCTCTTGGTTCTGCGGGGGGCTGCCCTGGGAGGGACATTGCCGTTCAGCCCCTCCCCGCTGCGCCGGGCCCGTTTCAGGGGGGTCCTGGAGCAGGGGGGTCCTGCGGCGCCTGTGTCCAGCTGGCCCACGGGGGTGGCAAAGGCCAGCGCTCCCTGCTGGCCCGGCCCAGCCAGCTCCAGGGTGCCCATGGCCGGGCAGTCCATGGCCCTGGGCACTGCAGGGGAGTCTAAGGCACTTGGCAGGGCGGCGGGGGCAGCGTCCGTGCAGAAGGGGGCGAAGGGGGCCGGCGGCTCGGGCTCCGGGACGCTGGGCGGGTTCGGGGAGGGACCGTCGCTCAGTGCCGGCGCCGGCTTCTCGGGGGCACCAAACCCGGGGCTGAGCTGCCAGGGGAGGAGAGGGAAGAGCCGTGAGGGGGGCAGGCCTGGCACTCCCCCCTCCCGGAGCCCTGGCCCTGGCCCTGCCTGGCATCTCCAGCGGCAGGACCCCAGGGGAGGGGACCCCGCCCCCAGCTCCCCACTGCTGGGAGGGGCTTCAGCTGCTGACCTGGCTGGCTGGCTGCATATGCAAATTACATGTGAAAACATTTGCATCGTATGTCCCACCCGGAGCTGCCTAAACCACTGTCCGTCTCCCCCATGCAGCCCCCCC
>NW_023260530.1:0-8838 GCF_013100865.1 Trachemys scripta elegans
CCGAGTGCACACTGTGCACACACACACACACACACACACACACACACACACACTCACTCCCATCTGCTTCCCAAAGCCAGGGGATCTCTAACTGCACTAGCACCAGCAGACAGATTGCTAACTGGGCACTGGGGGTGGGACACCAGACTGAATATGTTCATGGACCATCTGGTCTGGGAAGTGCACTGTTTCACAAGCACAGGAAGGAGGACTACAAATGCCGGGGTCGGAGCAGGTACTGTATAGGGAAGGCAGGTGCCCAAGCACTGCTCAGGGCCTGCCGCACCCCAAGCAGTCCACTGCCACCGCGACAGACACACAAATCCAAGTGTCATGATCTGCACTGGGCCGGACTAAACACACCCTAGCAGGCGCATCAGGCACCAATCCCACAGCCATTCAGTACAAATGGCCATGCCAGGCCAGAGCAGTGGTCCACCTAGCCCCGTGTCCTGTCTTCTGACAACGGCCAGGGCCAGGTGCTTCAGAGGGAATGAGCAGAACAGGGCAATTACCGAGTGAGCCGTCCCATTGGTTAGTCCCAGTTTCTGGCTGTCAGAGGCTTAAGGACACACAGAGCGTGAGGTTAAATACCTGACTATCTTGGCTAATAGCTGTTGATGGATCTGTCCTTCAGAAACTTACCTAATTCTTTTTTTGAACCCACTTATACTTTTGGCCTTCACAACACCCCCTGGCAACCAGTAACACAGGCTGACTGTGCTTTGTGTGAAGTATTTCCATTATAAACCTGCTGCCTATTCGTTTCATTGGGTGACCCCTGGCTTGTCTGATATGTGAAGGGGTAAATAACACTTCCCTATTCACTTTCTCCACCCCAGTCATGATTTTAGACCTCTATCATAACCCCCCAGTCCCCCGACATCTCTTTTCCAAGCAGAACAATCCCAGTCTTTTTAATCTCTCCTCGTATGGAAGCTGTTCTATCCCCCTGATCATCTTTGTTGCCTTTCTCTGCGCCTTTTCCAGTTCTGATTTATCTTTTTTGAGACGGGGCAACCAGAATCGCATGCAATATTCAAGGTGTGGGCGTACCATGGATTTATATAAAGGCATTATGAAATTCTCAGTCTTATTATTTGCCCTTTTCCTAATGGTTCCTACCATTCTGTTCGCTTTTCTGAGTGCTGCGGCACACTGAGTGGATGTTTTCACAGAACTATCCATGATGTCGCCAAGATCTCTTTCTTGAGAGGTAACAGCTAATTTAGACCCCATCATGTTGTATGTACAGTTGGGATTATGTTTTCCAATGTGCATTACTTGGCACTTATCAATTTGAATTTCCAGTTTCATTTTGTTGCCTAGTCACACAGTTTTGGGAGATCCCTTTGTAACTCTTCACAGTCTGCTTTGGACTTAACTATCTTGAGTAATTTTGTACCGTCTGCAAACTTTGCCCTCTGACTGTTCACCCCCTTTGCCAGATCATTTTTGAATATGTTGAACAGCATTGGTCCAGGCACAGACCCCTGGGGGACACCACTATTTACCTCTCTTCATTCTGAAAACTAACCACTTATCCCTACCCTTTGTTTCCTATCTTTTAACCAGTTACTGATCCGTGAGAGAACCTTCCCTCTTATCCCATAACTGCAGAGTTTGCTTAGGAGTCTTTGGTGTGGGATCCTGTCAAAGGCTTTCTGAAAGTCCAAGTACACTATAGCCACTGGATCTCCTTTCTCCGCATAAGCGGCAGTGCTCCTCCTCTGAGCATTCGGTGGTGGGCGTCTTTCTGCTCCGCATCTTTGGGGCACTTTGGCGGCGGGTCCCGGAGCAAGTGAAGGAGCCGCCGCCAAATTTCCGCCGAAGACCTGGAGCAGAAGGACCCCCCGCCACCGAATTTCTGCCGAGGACGGCAAAATGCCTCCCCCCCAAATCCTGCCACCCTAGGCGACTGCCTAGGGTTGCCTAGTGGAAGCGCCGTCCCTGCTCCGCATGCTTCTTGACCCCTCAAAGAATTCTAATAGATTGGCGAGGCATGATTTCCCTTTACAAAAGCTATGTTGACTCTTCCCCAACATATTGTGCTCATTTGTGAGTGTGATAATTTTGTTCTTTAGTTTCAACCAATTGCCCTGGCACAGAAGTTAGGCTTACCAGCCTGTAATTGCCAGGATTGCCTCTGGAGCCTTTTGTAAAAATCACAGTTACATTAGCTATCCTCCAGTCGTCTGGGGGCTGACTGAAGCAATAGGTTATGTACTCCAGTTACTAGTTCTGCAATTTCATTTGAGTTCCTTCAGAACTCGGGTGGATAACACCTGGTCTTAGTGACTTATTACTGTTTAATTTAACAGTTTCTTCCCAGACCTTCTCTACTGACACCTCCATTTGGGACAATTGCTCAGATCTGTGCTGAAAAAGAATGGTTCAGGTGTGTGAATCTCCCTCGCATCCTGTGCGGCGAAGACCAAAGCAAAGAATTAATTTAGCTTCTCCGCAACAGCCGTGTCTGCCTGGAGTGCTCCTTTAGCACCTCCATTGTCCCCCACTGTTGGTTTGGCAGCTTCCTGCCTCAGATGTACTTAAAAACATGTTGCTGTTCGTTTGTGTGTCTTTGGCTAGTTGCTTTTCAAAGTTTTTCTTGGCCTGACTCATTATACGTTTACACTTGACTTGTCAAAGCTTATGCGCTTTTCTATTTTCCTCACTGGGATCGGAGTTCCAATTTTTAAAGGGTGCCTTTTTGCATCTAACCGCCTCTTTTATTCCACGGTTTAGCCGGGGGGGTATTTTTTGGCCCTCTTGGTTTTTTATGTGGGTTATACATTTCGTTTGAGCGTCTACTGAGGCGTTTTTAAGTTGTTTCCATGCAGCTTGCAGGCATTTCCCTCTTGTGACTGTTAATCTCCATTAACTGGCTTCCACATGTGTGTAGTTCTCCCTTTTTGAGGTTAAATGCTGCTGTGGTGGGTTTCTTTAGTACAGGGGTCGGCCACCTTTCAGAAGTGCTGTGCCGAGTCTTCATTTATTCACTCTGATTTAAGGTTTCGCGTGCCAGTCATACATTTTAACCTTTTTAGAAGGTCTCTTTCTATAAGCCTATAATATATAACTAAACTATTGTTGTATGTAAAGTAAATAAGGTTTCAAAATATTTAAGAAGCTTCATTTAAAATTAAATTAAAATGCAGAGCCCCCCGGACCGGTGGCCAGGTCCTGGGCAGCGTGAGTGCCACTGAAAATCAGCTCGCGTGCCGCCTTCGGCACACATGCCATAGGTTGCCTACCCCTGCTTTAGTATTTTCCACCCTACAAGGATATGAAATTTAACTTCATTATGGTCACTATTTATGACAGAGTGGAAAGTTTTTCAAATATTTTTCTGAAGCCTATCTGTTACTCAGTTTCCCTTATGTGCTGCAGGGTTACCCCAGGGGTAGAAAGGGCTGTTTGCTCTCTGCAGCAGCTCAGAGACTCAGGTGTGGATGGCTCCCAGCTGTCTGGGGCTTGGGCCCCATATCCAGGGAGTTTGTGAGAAGACAATGGCAACCCCAATCACTGGGACTTTGATCCCTAGCGACCAGCCACCATGGATGGCCCCAACTCTCAGCAGAAAGCCAAGCTGTGTTTGCCCAGCTGGGGAACAAAGGCCTGGGGGTGAGGTGGGAGTTAAGTGAACTGGGACAAAGAGAGGTCAGAGGGACGGGGGTTGGGCTCTGTGCTGAGCAGGATGGACTAGGCAGTCACTTCCTTTTCTCTGGGCTAACCAAGGACTTCCTGTGCTGTGTCCAGTCAACTAATAAACCTAATAAACCCGCCTGTCGGCCACGCTGGCGGAGGAGCTGCCTGGTTCCCTAAGCCTCTACACGTCTCCCTCGGGGTCTGCCTCAGTTGGACTCACTGGCCAGAGCTCAGTGTGAAGCACAGGTGCTGAAGGACCAGAGGTTCTTAAGGAGGTGGTGAAGCTGTGTGGCTTACCCTGGAGAAAAGCAAGACCCTTAGGAAGTTTGTCTCATTGAAGAGCTCTTCCGAGAGACTGTTCCAAAGCTGGGGTCAGAGCACCAGCCCTGTGGATCTGTGATGCTATTACCAAGCGGTTCCGCTCGATTCACATCTTGGACCAGATCCTGTGCTCCGCAGAGGACTAAATCAAGAACCGTCTCTCCCTTTGGAGGATCCAAGACAAGCTGCTCCGAGAAACAGCCATTAATGGTGTCTAGAAATGTTATCTCTGCATCCTGGGCTGAAGTGATATGTACCCAGTCAATACAGGGTAGCTGAAATCCACTATTACTATTGGATTTTCTGTTTTTGTCGCCTCTCTAATCTCCCTGAGCATTTCACAGTCACGGTCACCACCCTGGTCAGGTGGTCGGCAGTATATTCCTGTTGCTACTCTTACTATTCAAGAACGGAATTTCTATCCATAGCGATTCTATGGTACAGTTTCAGTCAACATTTTTACTATATTTGACTATGTTTTCTTTCACATACAGTGCCACTAGCTCATCAGTGTGACCTACTCTGCCATGCCTACATATTTCATACCCTAGTATTACAATGTCCCATCAATTATCATTATTCCACCAAGTTTCTGTGATGCCTATTATAGCAATATCCTCATTTACTACCAGGCACTCAAGTTCACCCATCTTAGTATTTAGTCTTCTAGCATTTGTACACAAGTACTGACAAAATGTGTCACTATTTGGTTGCCTGCCTGCATGTGATGGAACTGAATGGGACTCATTTTCATTTGACTATTTCTCTTCAGTTCCTACCTGTATTTTATCAACTTCTATTGTCTCCTCTTTACTAGGATATCCTCCTTTCCCAAAATATTCCCTGTTCCTAATAAATCTAGATCCCTCCTCCCAAAATCATCTTATCCACGCACTGAGGCCCTGCAGTTCTGCCTGTCTACCTGGCCCTGAGCATGGAACTGGAAGCATTTCAGAGAATGCTACCATGGAGGTGCTAGACTTCAATCTCTTACCGAACATTTGGCCTCCAGAATCCTCTCACCTGCTTTTCCCTATATCACTGGTATCTATATGTACCATGACCACCAGCTCATGCCTCAAGTGGTGGCACCCAGCAGGCAAGTCACCATGAGGTTCTCCTAGTCATCACAAACCCAGCTATCTATATTTGTAATAATCAAATCCCGCAGTACTATTGCCTTCCTAATAACTGGGGACCTCAGTGCCAGAGGATACCATAAGGAGTCTGGTGGCAACTTAAAGACTAACAGATTTATTTGGGCATAAGCTTTTGTGGGTAAAAAACCCACTTCTTCAGATGCACCATGACATCACCTGGATACCGTGACATCACCTGGAAGACGGGTCCCAACTATGGGATCGTTTCCTTCCACTCCAGCCTGATGTTCTCTTTCCCCGAGACTTTCATTCTCCTCGACAGCACAGTGCTGCCAGACAGGGGGTGGGACCACTCTGCTGTGTCCGGAAAAGTCTCCTCTATGCACCTCTCTGCCTCTCTTAGCTCCTCCACTTCAGCCACTGTGGTCTCCAGAGCCCACGCTTGGTGTCCGAGGGCCAGGAGCTGCGTGCACTGAATGCTCACAAGCGCACCCTGCCCAATCAGACATGCTGCATTCAGTGCAATACACTGGACACCCCCACTCCGCTGCTGGATGGCTGCCCGCGATCTTTGCCTTATTTTTACTCTTGCAGGGGTTTCGTTTGTTTGTTCGGTCTTTGGGGGGGTGGGGGGTTATTGGCCTAAGTGTAGAGCATGTTTGTTAGGTGTATCTGGCTGTCACTCTCCCTTGCAAAACTCCCATCTGCTTGCTCCTCTGCTCACTTCGGAACCGGCCCTGCCGCCTTGTCAAGGATCCTAAAGGGACTAGGGACAGAGAATAGCAGTACCCTTTGCAGGCAGAGCTCCGGCCAGGGGAAGGTCCGACACCTCTCCACAGGGCTGCCTTTCAGAACACAGCTCCTAGCACCCACCTGACCCAGACCAGCTCAGAGGCAAGCAGAGGTAACCACTCTTCAGCGACCCCCATCCAATCCGCTCCACAAGGGACTAGCTCAGACACTCAGGGGAGGGGCCATACATGCCAGGGAGAGGCAGAGCTGAGGATACAGGAAGCTGCCCTGGCAATGGAGAAATGAACCCACAGACACAGAGCCAAAGAAAGGCACAGAGTAAAGCACAAAGCGAGTCAGTTCTCAAAAGTGCCTGGGGAGTAGCTCCACAGCTACTCCTGCCCTGAGACCCCTGCCGACTGGTGTGCTTTTCAAATGTCTCTGTCCCCTGCTGCTGTGTGAAAGATCCACTCAAACAGCAGGGGAAATAAACTGTAAAGGGAAGACAGTGAAAGCTGGAGTGCTGTCAAAGGCACACAGGAATCTCACTGGAAAACAGAGAGATTTCAATCAAGCCTTTCCCCTGATGCTCTTAAGAGATACCTGCAACAATAGAAGGGAAACATTTTCAGACAGGGCTGTGATTTGTAAGTCGATACTGTCCCTTCAAAGCTGCAGGGAAAAGAAAAGGCAACAAAAAGCAGAATGAGTTAATGACATGAAGGGCTAAGGGGAACACGAAGGGATTTTACAAATATATCAGGGACAGGATCAGCACTAGAGAGAAAGTAGGTCTATTAATAAATAAGGATGGAGATAAAATTAACCAGGACTCAAAAAAGGCTGAGATTATTTAAATGTCTTTAACCACCCAAATAAGGACTTGTGAAAACAGCTGCTGGTAAAAGAAAATAGAAAACCAAAGATCGCTTTCTATAAAATCAGCTCATCGGGGTGCCAGGCACTGTAGGGTATCGAGGAGTCAGCTAATTAACCTACCGAACTACAGACAATATTGGTAAAAAATAACGGAGCTCTGGAAAGGAGTGAAAAACGTAAAGGAGGTACTGATTTTCTATCCGAGAAGGAACAATAACCCCGACCCCCACCGTATGGCAAATCCAACCGCAATCTCTAGTGAAAGAATGGAACAAACACCAAAGAGACGCTCTGCAAATGTCGAGGGAAGCCACGGGGGTTATCCAGAACACGAGTTCTTTCACAAGGATTACTGGCCAGAGCTTTTGGACAAGCACTGGCCACCAGGGTATCGTTTGACACGGACTCACAACATTTGACTTGAATAATGAATTATAATTAAATTTGCAGATGAGCCGGAGCAGAGAGGTGTTGCAAACACTGGAAAGCGCAGATAAATAATTCAAAGGAACCTAGCGAGGTTGGAAATACAGGAGAATTCAGCCTGGAAAAGTGTGGTGAATACACCCGGGGAAAACAGCCCCACGCAGACATTCACTGGGACAGCGGAGAGATACATGGGGTGATGCTGTTATTTCAGGCTGCAGAGGCAGCTGAAACCCACATCCTGAATGCTGTGATCCAGCCCGGCCCTTCAGGACCAACCTGTTCTGGCAAATGGGGGAAATTCAGAGAAAAGCACCAGAAATGATGAGAGAGGCTGGAGGGAGGATGCCCAAGGAGAGGCTGCGTGGCCAGGAAGACAACCTCCCCTCTCGCCACGCCCTCCAAACTCCTCCTCACTGGCACACGATGCCTCAGCCATGGCGCCCCCCCCACACACCTTGAATCTGACCAGAGAGGGCTCCTCACCCAACAGACAAAGGTCTAATGAGATCCAATGGCTGGAAGCTGAAGCTAGAGAAATTCAGTGTAACAAAGGGGAACTAAGCATTGGAACAACTTACCCAGGGCCATGGTGGATTCTCCATCACTGGCCATTTTTCAATCAAGATGGGATGTTTTGCTCTAGCTCCATCAGGGATGAATCCAGGGCAGCTCTCCGGCCAGTGCTGCACAGGGGGTCAGAGCAGACAATCACTATGGTCCCTCTGGCCTTAGCATCGATGCTCAGCGCCTTGGGGAGCACAAAGCTCAGACTTCTGGCGCTTGGGTCCCAGGTCATGCCCCTGCCTGCATCTCTGACCGGGTCACTTTTCGGATCTGTGCCCTCCCCCCACGCCCCTGGCACCAGCTCCAGGCCTCCTTCACCTCCTCCCTGCACAAAGGCTTCCACGCGGCCCCGCCGGCCTGCACCAGGCTCCTAGAGCCTGCGGACCAAAGCACCTGCCTCACCTCACCCCGAGTCCTGCTGAGGCTCCATTCCTGTTTGCTGCATGCAGAAGGCCCTGACCACCCCTATGCTGAGGCAATGCAGAGGGGAGGATCTGGTCCCAGCCCCAAAGAGCCAGCAACCTCACTGAGAACAGGACCCCGTGAGCACGACAAACAGGGGAGAGGAGGGAGTCTGAAAGCAACAGTAAGATCCCAGGACCGCATACAACTGGAGGCCCCAGCTCCCCCCCGTGACGAGGGGGGAATTAACCAAGACCTAGACAGCCACCAAGAGGCACCCCTGCCTTAGAGCCAGTGGGAGCTTAGCTTCCAACACCACTGGCCTTTGCTGGGAGACCTTCCGACTGTCACCCTGAGCCTGCTCCACCCGGTCGCCCCTCGCTGCCCACGTCACATCAGGCTAAGGCTGGAAGTGCTTTGGGCAGGGACCCAGGCAGTACGTGGTCTAGGAGGCCCCAGGCACAGGCTTGGGTGCTGTAAGAATGAGCGGATTAAAAGAGCAAAATCTATGTAACTTGGCAACTGACCACTCAGCCAGGACAACAGCAGCCAGCCGCTCGCCCTGCCTGGGGCCCTGCCAGATCTCACCGCCAGCCAGGACAAGCTCGAAGATGCTGCAAGAGGTGACGCTGTTCCCTCGGGGTTAGGACTCAGTCCACACCCTGCCACTTCCACCCCCGCCTCACCCCCCCCACGCCGGGGGCTGCCTGCACCGCCCACCCCCGCCTCACCCCCCCCACGCCGGGGGCTGCCTGCACCGCCC